>NC_081420.1:62478796-62642227 GCF_949786415.1 Peromyscus eremicus | reverse complement strand
TTGAGTTGCAAGCAGCCCATAGCCAGCAGCAGCATTCCCTACGCCTTGCCTGACACCTAAGAATAAATTGCTGTCTGTAGGTCCAGACCCATATTGACAAGAAGGCAGACCTGGGAAGACACTAAATAGGTCAGATGTGCTCTAGGAGCCAAGGTGGGTTTCAGGTGCTGTTGGTCTTCAGCACTGGACTTAGGAGGAAGTGTAGGCAAGCAACCTTGCCTTACACAAGGCTTCTGAGCACACAGACAAGCAGCTGATTCCTCCAGGGAGCTGGGGACTCAAGATGAGATATTGCCTCCAAGGAGAAGGCCGAGGTTTGTGCAGAGGCCTTCATGTCTGCCGCAGCTGATAACCCAGCTGCGCTGTGGACCTCCTTGTAATCTATGTGGAACAGCCTCCCTCCTGTAGGTGAGAGTTTATCTGTGCCCCTCAGTTACTATGAGATGAGCAACTAGAGAACAGAAAGTTCTAGACTTTCTGAGTCTCTGCATTTGGGTGCAGAGGGTACTATTAAGCAGAAGGATGGCTGTTCGTTGGTTCTCAGGACCCTGGGATGCATTGCATGGTCTAAGCACCCTCCTCCACAGAGCACAATCCATCTGCACAGACCAAGGAGGGGCAGGTGGATGCCAAAAATAATAATCCAGCCAAGGAGAAATTCACTGCTATTTTTCCAGGTGAACTTATGTCAGACTAAGATTCATAGACATATGAGAGAAAGGGAATCTAAGTGCAAACAGGGTGAAATGAATTCTACACCGTGGGTCTTATACGGAAAGGGGATGCTTGGCAGAGCAAAAGTTAAATAAAACGATGGACCACCTGTGGGCCTGAGCCCAGGGAATAGACAGTCTCCATGCCTATGCTGTGCTCGTACCTAGGGTTAATCCTTCCACTGTGTGTGTGTGTGTGTGTGTCTGTGTGTCTGTGTGCATGTCTGTGTCTGTGTGGTATATACACATATGTATGTCCCTTCTCTGTCTGTGATCTCATTAGTGATTTAATTACTAAATTTTTCTCACTGTCCCAAGGTCTAGGGATATAGGAAAAAGTCTAACATCATTTATTACCATATAGTGGGCTTTTGGCTTCTTTAGCAAAAGTGATCCATCTGATACATATTTTGAGAACTTCTGTGTTCTGTGTAGACATGGTTGGTTACAAAAGAAAAGCTGAGTCAGTATCCTCTTCCATTAGGAGCTATTAGCAGAGTCGGAGACACCGGCGACAGAAGTAATTGGTGGCATTTGCCAAGCAGAGGCACTGTTTTGATACTGACTCACATTTGCTCCCTGGGTCCTCACTATGACCTGGGAAATAAACCCAGGTACCGGAATGGACTGTGGATAGCCAGTGTGTGGTATAGGCTAGGTTTGAACCATAGAAGTCTGAGGCCAGAGCTCATGAACTTTAGTGCCACACACTGTGTGCCAGGTAGGGTGTACTGTGCTGAGTGGTAAAAACCAAAGTGCTGAATGATGTGGACACCGGAGGCCCAGCTGGTCAGGTGGTGCTTCCTGAGGAGAGATCTGAGCTGAAACCTCAGGGGTGTGGACAACTGACGCAATGAGACAGGGGAGGGTTTTCTGTGGACAGAAAAACCCAAAGGTGGCAGTCTGAGCTCAGAGCATGACCATCTTCCCTGAAGAAAAGCAGCCCTGAGTCCACCATGCCGGGGGACAAGACCGCTTTCTGGGTGGAATGGGACAGATACAATCCTAGCCGTTCCTCCCCCCCCCCTCCGCTGTGCCTGCTGCCCCCCCCCCCCGGGACGCAGGGTCTAGGGTAGACTTTACTCTCCTGTTTACCCAGCTCTTACCCCCTTTGTTTCCGTCATTATCTGGGGTTAGCAAACACGGATCCATTGCTAAGGTTAGGTGAAGCAGAAGGTGAGGTGGGGAGGGCTGAGCAGAGAGATGAGCAGAGGAGATAAGTTCCTAATGGAGCCGGAGGAAACCCCAAGAGTATCTGATGTAGATGTTCCCATGAAACTTGACTTCCCACACCCGAGGAACCACCCAAGCCTTCCTTACTCGTGTTACTGGAAAGTTGTGGCGCCTGGAGTTTTACAACTCTCCCTACCTTTACAAACGTTCATTTCAAGTTACTTTTTCTGCCTCTTTAGCTTTCCTGGGGGTGGGGGAGAATGTTTTTCATTTACTCCCAGCCAAACTAGGAGTTCAGATGACAGCTACCGTGACTCCCCAGAGGCCTGTGGGGGACCCTCCTCACTCTCTTGCTGTCCTGTTTTCGGTTTCTCCCCACAGAGCTGTTTTACTCCCTGATAATTCTTTTCTCCCTTAACTTTGGTTTAAACCAAATTGTGGGGGGTGGGGTGGGGGGGTGCTACCCAACCTGTCTAGCATCAGGTTCCTAACCACCAGATTTGAATTTCCTCTTAAATGTGGGCATGAAGAAGCCTCCCTGTTAAATCTTTAGCTTAAAGAGTAAGACAAGAACAGCAGCTTTAAATTTTAAAGGAAAATGGGGTTTTGGGGGAAAAATGATATTATTCATAAGTCCATATGAGTCTATGGTTCTTCCAAATTGGATATTTTCTTTTTAAAATCATTGATATTTCTTCTGACACACAGATCAAGTGCTCTAGTTATACCCCAATCTGCCATCAGCCCCCACTTCTTCTTCTTTGGTATGTATGATGTGTTTGTGAGTAGGGGCCATGGTACACACGTGGAAGTCAGAGGCCCTTATCTTCCACCTTGCTTGAGACAGGTCTTGTGTTCTTTGCTAGTCATGCCAGGCTGGCTGGCACAAAAGCTTTCCGGTCCATTGCCCTCCCTCAGCCTCCTGCCTCACCGTAGGAGCATTGGGATCACAAATGCACACTCCCTGCCTCCAACTTTGGGGGTCCAAACTCAAGTCCCCACACTTTGTGGGTTAAGTGCTTTAGCTACTGAGCCATCTTCCCAGCCCCACTCCATTCTCTCTGCCTCCCTCCATCCCTCCCTCCCTCCCCCCTACAAATACTTTTATTTGTTCTCAGACTTTAAACTATTTTAAAATATCTAATTACATTTGTTTGCGTGTATGTGCACGGGTGTTACCTTTGTGCACATGTGTATATGCACATGTACGTGTGTGTGTGTGTGTGTGTGTGTCTATGTGGCAGAAGTCAGAGGACAACGTGCTGGAGTCCTTTCTCTCCTTATACCGTGTGGTTCCAAAGGATCAAAGTCAGGTTGTCAGGTTTGGCAACAAGTCACGTCTCTGGCCCTGTTCTCACATTTAATCGGTGTACCCTATGGAATATACTTCGCTGAGACTGTGGCCCCGTAAATCTTTTCTCCCCCACCCAGACACCATGAACATGTTGAGACTGGTGCTTCCCATTTTTACTTTTAAGCGCCACTTGCCTCTCTCTGCTCCATATATTAGAACTGTAAGTGTGCTCACAGAGTTTAGGGGGAGTGGCTGGCTCCTCTTTCTCCGCCTCTCCTGATTCTTAAGTACCTTTATGCTCTGGGAATGGATCTGTACTGGATAACTAGACCTTTCAAGGACCGTCTTTCTAGTCAGAGTAATGCTGGGAGTCCCATGATGCAGGAAGTATTCAGGCCTGTGGAGAGGAGGAAAGAATTCACCCATCTTCGCCATAGGCAGCATTGCCTGGCTAATGAAGAGCATTGTCAAAGGCTTTTCCTCGCTCTGACATTTGTCTCGGCTCCATGCCAGGAGCTGAAGATCAAAAAGGACCATCAAGTGACCTAGAGTGACCCATCGTGTCCTAGAGCTAAAACTTGAGGCGTCAGTTCCTACACAGGGCATGGCCACGTGAATACTTCAGTGTATGTGTACCTGTAGACTTGTGTTTCTGTGTCCTGTGTGTCCCTGGGCTCTCACTTAAAGCTGTTTGGTGAACGGCTCCTCCCCATCATTGAAGGAAGAGTGAATGAAGCTTGGGATTCTTGTTTTTCCAGGGCTTCGGTGACCAGGAGGACTTTCGGGCACAGTGGCATCGCTGTGCACACGTGGTATGCATGTCCCGCGTTAATCAAGTCCATTTGGGCGATGGCGATTAGCCAGCATCAGTTCTATCTGGACAGAAAGCAAAGTAAGGTAAGTGACCTTCTGCCACCAGGCCAGGCGCTCACTGGGCCTCCAGGCAGCAGTTAGGGATGGGAGTCAGATGGGGGAAGGGGGGGCTGCGTCCTTGGCCTGAGACCCACCCAGGTAAGGGCTCGCCTCTTCGGGCTGCAGATAGGAGGAATGCCAACAAATCATTAAGAGGCCACGCTGGGTGCTGCTCCTCAGGGGCTCCAGCCCAGGCACCACCAGAGGTGCCCAAGCCTCAGGGACAGTCACGTGAGGTCCTTAGGAGGCATTCTGAACGTGCTTTTGGGAGCTCTGGAGGCTCTCTTAGGAGTGAGCTCTCAAACTCTTACTGATGTTTAGACAGTGGTACATTGTTTTCTTGGTAGTGGGGCAGATAGCCGTCCTCAGCTAATAGCGGCGACTAACCCAGCCCGTTTAGGGAAATGGCTGTGAAAAGCCCTTCAGGCTTTTCCAACTGCCAACTCTGCTCTTAAAATGTAAAACTGGGAAAGTGAAAAGGAAAACAAAACAGAAGCAGCACCAGCCCCGGTTCCCTCAGGTAGACCTGAAGCCTGGGGCGTTGGGAAAGTGCCATCTCCAAGGCTGCGGCTCATCCACCCCCCGGCCCAGACAGCCAGCTGTGCCTCCTGGTGGGTGGGAGAATGAGGTGCTCTCGGTTCACACACAGCTTCTGGCAACAATCTGTCCTCCCTTCCTCCTCTTCCAGGGACCCCACAGGCCACTCCTACTCCAGGTATCCTAGCCAGGCCCCTGCACGGGTAGATGGCTAAGTTTGTGTTAGGAGTCTACAGGACTCGGGTGATGGGAACACTGAACAATCCCAGCCGGGGCCCCTCCAGTGGCTTCCACCATCCACAGGAAGTTGCCTCCCCACGTGTGTTCTTAGGGGCTAGTGGCATTTAAGTGGATGGAGATGTTAAATTGGTACCCTCTTGGCTCCTTGTCCCTTTCTTGTGCCCTGCCCCCCAACTGGAGGAGAAAGTGGAAGCTGAAAGTAAGCTAAGCACAAGATAGTAAAAGGGAACTGGCGGGAATGAAGCCACCCTCCTGCCCCAGTTCAGTCCCAAATCAGGGTCTGTCCCATGTCACAGCCACTGTCGGCTTCGTAGAGTACTGAGTCTTTTTCTGAGTCTTCCTGACCGCTTTATTTTGGGGGTGGCAGAGTCTGGTGTTCATGCGCCTGGAAATCATGAGAGTATTCCACACTCCTTGAGTGATGATGGGCCTTGGCACAGGCCTTTTGAAGCCTAATTAGATCAAAGGAAACAGAGCCACAGGGGTTTGACTCACGTTAGATGTTGGACAGTGGGGGTGGTGCTCTGCTCTCCAGGGGAGGAGTTGGAGGTCAACACCCACAAACACTGATTTCATCTTGTGTTGCTTGCTGGTGGGTAGTAACGGTCGAAAAGTTGAACATTTTCCCCAAATCCCACTGCCAGTGACTCTTGAGGGCAGACCCCTCCCCTCCCCCCCCCCATGACCAGAGTCTGCAATGGGAAGAGGAAGTAGCCATTTCATCCACAGGACAGTGCAGTGTCAGCGGCGTCAGGCCCTCCTCCCCAGGCTGGTGTTTTTTGTAGTTTCCTGGGTATCTCAAGTAGCCTATTCTTGGGGTTCTTTGCAAAAAAAAAAATAAAAAATAAATAAATAAAAAATGCCTATGAGAAGTCTTGTTCAGCAGACGTCCAGGGGGCCAAGGATTCAGTAAATGAAGCTTGGGGGGAAAAAATAATCACCAATCACTCTTTAGCAGGAACCATTATTTAAAAAACAAACTGAGGGCTAGAGAGATGGCTCAGTGGTTAAGAGCACTGGCTAATCTCCCAGAGGACCCAGGTTCAATTCCCAGCACCCACATGGCAGCTCCTAACTGTCTATAACTCCACTTCCAGAGGTCTGACATCCTCACACATACATGCACATAAAATAAAAACAAACAAACAAACAAATAAATTGTTTAAAAGAGAGAGAGAGAGAGAGAGAGAGAGAGAGAGAGAGAGAAACCCAGCTACGGGAGGTGGCAGGTGGCCCATACCTGTAATTCTAGCTCTTAAGTGGCAAATACAGGGAGAGTGTTACTTCAGGGCTAGCCTAATCTATATAGAGAGTTCCAGGCTAGCCAAGGCAACTTACTTAATGAGACTCTGCCTCAAAAAAAAAAAAAAAGAAAGAGAGAGAACAGAAAGAAGAGGCAAAAACCAAAGCCCAAAAGCATGAGGAAGCTCTTAGCTGTCCTTCTTAGTAATTCTGAAGGACAAAAAAAAAAACAAGCCAAATTCCCAAGGGGAATAGAATTTTACCCAGGGATCTTTGCATGGCTGCATATGTCCCGGAGGCCTAGATACGTGTCAGGAAAAGAAAAAAAAAGTTTGTCTTCTTGTGGTACTAGGAATTGAACCTGGGACATTATTCCTAAGCAAGTGTTCCACCACTGAACTTGTCCTCAGACCTAGGATTAGGAGCCAATTCTTTAACATTACAGACAAGCGAAGACCAGGTTCCCCTGTCTGGATGTTGGACAACTATTTCCCAGCTCTGTGACCTTGGGTAGGCGTCTTATCACATGCCCTTTGCTTTCCCCATTTGGAGAACAGAAAAGGAACTTCCTGACCCAGATTTGTACTTGCTGAAATGACATGGTGTTTGTGAAACTGCTTTAGGAAATTTGTATTTTATTAACATCATGGCTAAGTTAACATATTCCCCTCTTCAATGCTGAGTCAAGTTCAAACTATCTGAGAAGACCCCACTTTAAAGCTGAGCTGGTAAAAGACTGAGTTGGAATTACATTACAGCACAGTTCATTTCTGGGATGTCATATGACCCATCTTTGGTGGGCAGCATGGACTCTGCAGTGATTGTCAACAAGCTTAGGATAGAGAGCTTCACATATTTCTGGACAGCCAGTGTGGGCTGGCATCCTGGCAGGCCTTCACATTCTACTGTATGGGGCCATGCCAACCATTCCTTTCTCTGAAGTGCTCCCAGCACACACAGTTCAGGCCTCCCAAGTGATGTTTATTAAGCCCAGAGAAACAAGTCCAGTCTAGCGGTTTGAGTCAGCGAGAGCAGGAGCCAAGACAGCTCATGTGCCTCCTCCCTGGCACCCAGAGAACCTCCCGGTCATTGTGCAAATCATTTAAGAAAGCCTCCCAGTGGTGGCACACACCTTTAATCCCAGCACTCGGGAGGCAGAAGCAGGCAGATCTCCGAGTTTGAGGCCAGCCTGGTCTACAGAGTGAGTTCCAGGACAGGCAGAGCTACACAGAGAAACCCTGTATGAAAGAAGAGAGAGAGAGAGAGAGAGAGAGAGAGAGAGAGAGAGAGAGAGAGAGAGAGAGAGAGAAGAAGAAGAAGAAGAAGAAGAAGAAGAAGAAGAAGAAGAAGAAGAAGAAGAAGAAGAAGAAGAAGAAGAAGAAAGGAGGAGGAGGAAGAGGAGGAGGGGAGGGAGGGAGGGAAGAAAGAGAAGTATCCCCTCTCTCCCTGTCTCCTCTCTCCCCATTTGCCCCCTCCCTTCCTCCCGCTTCCTCTTCCTCCATCAGCTCCTCAAACATGTACACGAAGGAAAACTTGCACCATCACAGAGTGGAGGGAAGCTGGTTCTCTGCAGTTCACTGAGTAGGAAGCTCTGCAGACATCCACTGTAACTGATCATTTATATCCGCTGTTACTAAAAAGTTCAGCAGTGCTGTCAAAAGGATTCAGTAACCTCTGCATCCTGGAGCCAAAGAGTGACTTTCAAACTTCAGGGGCAGGTATTGGAAAGCTCCCATTGTTTAGAGGAACTAATGGATGCTTTTCCTCTGACCTTAGAGTGGTGCTTTCTAGAGTTAGCCCCAATGCAGACATCTTTCCTCCTTATTCTCTTTTTTTTCTCCTTTCCTCGTCCAATCTATTTATTCCTTCTAAAATCAACAGCATGATACAGCAATTTAGGCTTGCTCACAGAACATCCATACTGACACCGAGTGGTCATTTGAGATGTTTAGGGACTCTGGGGCTGGCCCAGAGACCTAACATTGCAAGAAGAGAATCTCCTGGGACTGTTCATTGTATTTTTTTTACTGGTTCTCATCCCACAAGCAATCTGTTGGGTTATTGTGATAGGCCCATTCCAGAAAGTTCTTAAAGTTACTAGAATCTAGAGTACATTAGAAAAAGGCTATCTGTTGTTCCTGCTTTTGTAGTTTGGTTTTCTGCCTCTGGGGTTGATGTCTAAGCAGGGGGGGGGGGGGCTCCTTTGAGGACAGGTTTTCCATGTGATTAATGGGATCTTTACAAAGCCAAGTAGAGCCATCAATCTAACGTCATTCACAAATTACATCCAGGTCCTAAATTATGCCCTACTCCTATTGCAGTGGCCTTGACACACAGTATTCACCATGGTCCTCATCCCAACTCTGTGATGTGAGCTTTAAGATCCCCATGTTACAAGCAGGCATCTGGGGATCAGAGAGGTCAAGAGTCAAAGTCTAACAGTGACTGATGAGGAGGAACTCCAGGCCCTAGCCACTGTGTTATGTGGGTTCGATGAGTTCTGGGCTCTGTAGCCATTTAAGTGTGGGCTTCTTCTATAAAAATGCAGGACTTGGTCAAATGCAGCGTAGAAAGAGGAAGTAATGGATTGTGTGCACCCTGTTTGCCTGAAGGATAAAGCACAGCCAGATGGGTGCTGTAGATATGTAGAGTCCACATGAAATAGAAAGCCCTTCCTGCTTCCTGTGGCAGCCAAAGGCTGCCAGGCCTGGCAGCTGGGTTTGTTTATGAACATGGGGGCCCTAACCTGAGGAAGCCAACCTGAGGAAGCCGACCTGGTGCTGTACGTAAAGAAGAAAGAGGGGGTTGGGAAGGAGACCCAAGTCAAAGTTCCAATGGTAGGAGGAGAGGAGGAGGAAGACAGTTCACATCAGGTGAACAAAACAAAAGCAAAAGTCTCCGTGTTTCTTCTGGCCAGAGACGCTCATTTGTTAAGAGGAGGAAAGTACGCGGGGCCGGAAGTCACTGTCGTTCATCAGCACAGGCAACAACATCTGAGGCCAGAGGAAGGGCAAGGCCTGAAGGGTCCAAATAGTCTTTGTGGGACAAATAACAGCCCCTGGGCAAAGGAGGAAGCCTGTAAGTCAGGAAGAGGGGACCGTGGTGTGCAGGCCTCTCCAAAGCTGTCAGCATCTGTCTGGAACCTTGTGGGTGTGGAAAGACTTCCTCTCCTGTAGCAGCAACCCATGGAGCTCACCCAACTCCACCACAGAGAGCCAGTGTGTGCTTAGAGTAACATTTGTAGTGTTTTCATGATGCTTATGAGACGATTAAAAAATTGATTTAAAAACAATAGCAACAAATTGCAAAATGCCAAATAATGTCTATAGGAAGAAAATACAGCACATTTCCACATTACCAAAGGTGTCACTAAATAATGCAGGTAACCTTACCGAAGAAGCAATCACTTTTAGAGATGGAATTGTAAACACAGAACAAAACCGTTCTGAGATTCTCCTCACCTCTGTAACTATAAGCCCAACGAGGTCAGTTGATCTGCACACAAAGTGGACTGGAGTTTGAACTCTGATATGAAGATTTTGGAGCTTTCATAGATTTAATCAATGAAAAATTGAAGCAAATCTCCAGCCAGATGCTATTGGTGGGAACTGAGTGTCCCAGAGGTTTCTGTCTGTGTATAGTCTTTGCAGATGTAGGATGCCAGTAATTCGTCATCTAAACTTTCGCTGGTCACACAGGTAATAACTGAAGATATTTAATAACATCTAAATTTATTGACAGTTCATGAATTTGTTCCACAAATCTCATCTGTCATTCATAAAGCTAAAATTTTTTTCTCCTCTTTGTTTAAGCATAAAATGAGTATAGTCACAACTATGTATGTATGTATGTGTGTGTGTGTGTGTGTGTGTGTGTGTGTGTGTTTGTGTGTCTGTGTCTGTGTACTGGGGGGGTACTAGGGGTTGAACCCAGGATCTTATACATACCAGAGAAGTGATCTACCATTGAGATATACCTACTTATTCTACTTTTTATGTTAAGAATGGATCCCTCAAGCGGGTGGCAGTGGCGCTCGCCTTTAATCCCAGCACTCGGGAGGCAGAACCAGGTGGATCTCTGTGAGTTGGAAGCCAGCCTGGTCTACAGAGCAAGATCCAGGACAGGAACCAAAACTATACAGAGAAACCCTGTCTCAAAAAACCAAATAAAAAAAATGGATCCCTCACTAAATTGTTCAAGCTGGCTTTGAACTTGCTTTTTGGCCCAGGTAGTCTCTGTCAAGCAGAGAAGAAAGGAGAGGAGGGGAGGGATTAGAGAGAGGGAAGGGGATGTCCTACACACAGCTTGTCTCTTTCAACTCCAGCTCACCTTTCTGTGGTCGGTAGTTACTTCCCTGGTTTATATTTGGGCATAATAAGACACAATAAGATTAAATACTTTTCCCAGAATATAAACTGCAAAGATCACACACTCTTTGCACTCTGCTCTATAGCCTGTGGAATCCTGGGCTGTGAATTCCGGTTTGTGTAGCTTATGAGCCACCTGACTTCAAGACTCCAAGTAAGCGAGTGTTTTCTGTTTCTTCTCTAATCTGTGCATCTTTCCTTTCCAGTCCAAGATCCATGCAGCACGAAGTCTGAGTGAAATCGCCATTGACCTCACAGAGACAGGGACGCTGAAGACCTCGAAGCTGGCCAACATGGGGAGCAAAGGGAAGATCATCAGCGGCAGCAGCGGGAGTCTGCTGTCCTCAGGTAGGGCCTGTGCCCGAGACACCTTCCACAGAATGGCTTCCACCCGGGGAGGTAGGGGACACCATCCCATGCTGTCCAGACCAAGCTTTGGAGACAAATTCCGGTTTAAGAAGTTTCCCAAGATACCCAAAGGGGCAGAGGGGGATGAATGTAACTTCACAGTATGGGGCAAATTGTCCGAGTCTCTGCAGGTACCTCACAGGGATTTCTAGAATGCTGACTGGTGTAATCAGTAACTGTCATCAGGAACATCAGCTCCAAAGGCAGAGAGTGGGGTTTGCTCGTGTGTTCTTAAGAGGGGGGCTGTACTGGGGAAGGACAAAGGTCAGGGTCAAGTTGCTATATTCTGCTTCCAAGGAGACATCTGCGGCTTTAAAAGGTAAATGAGACAAGGAGAGGCTTGCTGTCACAAGAGATGGCTGAATGAGTACCCTTTGTCACCACCTAGTTCTACTGTCTATTTCTGTGAGCATCAGGCAGGTTGTTTTACCATTTAAGATTAGGAGGGCCGAATCAAAATTATTTTGGCTTGAAGAGTGGAGGTCAAGGACCTACTTCATTGGTAGAGTGTTTGCTTAGCTCACACAAGGCTCCGGGTTCAACCCCTAGCCCCTGAATGAATTACAGAGTGGGAATGCCATTTGCTCAAAGGACAAGAAGAGGCATGGGTTAACGGAGGGCTGAGGAAGAAAAAGACAGCCATTGTTCAGGAATATGAGCCACGTGTGACTAGTCAATGCCTCTTCCAAAGCTGCGTGTTTAAACGCCTGATTAATTTAGGTGGCTGTTTGCTTGCTTCCTGTCGCTGTGATAAACATCATGACCAAAAACAATTTAGGGGGCAAAAGTGTTTATTTCATCTTACACTTCCAGCTGTCAGTCCATCAATCACTGAGGGCAGTCAGAGCAAGAACTCAAGGCAGGCATTGAAACAAACCACACAGAACCACCGTTTACCGGCTTGCTCTCCCAGGCTCTTATTCAGCTAGCTTTCTTATGCAGCCCAGGCCCACCTGCCTAGGGATGATACCACCCACAGTGGAGTGAGCTCTCCCACATCAACCATCCGTCAAGACCATCTCACCAGACGTGACCACGGGCCAATCTGATCTGGGCAGTCCTGTGCTTGAGACTCAGGCAGATGACTCTGGGCTATGTCAAGTTGATAGATAAAGCTAACTAGGACAGGAGCCATGTTACCTTGCCTCTGAGCTAGGAAAAGAAAAGATGTCTCTACCTCCTGCCTGTGTCTAGGGCCAGTGCTGTAACTATATACAGTGACTACAAACAAGGGTAACAACCAAAAAGGGAAAGACAGAAGAAAAAGACGAGCTGACATGTGTTAGCTTCTGGGCTGGTGGTGTCCACTCATAGTCAGAAGTCCAAACTGAAAGAGCTAAGGAGAGGAGTATGTACACTGGGCCTGTCCTGAGAAGTGGGTTTGCTATGGGGCTGACAGAGTGTGAACTCCGGTCTCATGTTGGACAGACTATGGCCCTACTTCTCAGAGACCTAGTAATACATTCACACACTTGTGAGCTCTATATAATACGCTGTATATTGCTTGTCTTAAATGAACTGTCAAAATTATATAAGCTTCGGGCTCATAAAAGCTGGGTCTGTCTCTGCCATACCTCCATAAGGTTGACTTTAACTCTAACTCTGCCCCTGCCTAGAATTCTTCAAAGCTGTTTCATACAAAAGGTATGCCAAATGGCCATGACTTCTGAGGCTTAGAAGTTTGCAAATAAAACTGTAGAAAATGTCTTTTTATATCAAGACAAGACCATTCAAAACCTAAACATCTATCCAGGGCTATAGCCCCTGCCAGCCTCCCACTGAATGGGCAGAGCAGAGCCAAAGACAACACCAGGTTTGTCTCTTAGATACAGCATGCAGTGGTTTTCCTAATTCCTGTGAAACAGTCTCAGATAAGAGCCTGGATCTATCCTACCTGCCTCCTCCTCTAGTTCCTGAGAATCAAGCCTTGCTCCACTCTGGATTCTTCCAGCTCAGGGTTGTAGGAGTGCAATACGACCATTGGTTTTCTCCTCATGCCACGAGAGTCTGTAAGTCTGCATGAGTCCAGGAATGAGTTTATGTTTCTACCAAGTTCCCAGATCACTCTGCGGCTGCTGGTCCAGGGACTGTGTTTTGAAGGTCACTCTTGTTGCTAAGAAGAGACTGAAGTGGTCACGTGGCTTAATATAATGAAACTCAGGCTTCTCCACTTTCAGCCTATGACCTGGTCCATCTTCCTGGGCCCCTCATATCTCTGAGGCAACCTCTAAGGGCATCAAGGCAGATGCCTATCAGCAGCTGTAGATGAAGTTTTTAAGGTGAGACTGACCCCACATAACCATCAGGAATGGCATTTAAGCATCTTTAAAACCAGAATGTAACCCATTTCTATACTGTCATCAGATTGGCATTAATCACCAATCCAAGGGCTAAAAGATAAATTGCAAGAAAATCTTCCTGCTGAATCCATGCCTATGTGTACTGTGCAAGCATCGTCCTCTTGGGTGAGATGCTTAGGAACTGATAAATGCAGCTGAGGCCACTTATGGCTCGTACTAGTCACTAGCTTCAGCCACTCAGCTCTTCTGATGTTGCTAAGCAAGAAGAATCATGGAACACAGAGAAAGCCACATGAGGAGACCAAGGAACATGTCAACCTCTCCCAGGCCATACAAGTTTGAGCCTGAAAAATGTGTGTGAATGCCAGCTGAGGTTCCTTGGGGATCCCCCACGCCCACCCTCACGACTTAGGAAAACAGCTGGGACAATGGAGGGAGGGACCAGAACAGGATGCATGCCATCAGTGCACAAAGGGAATTTCTAGGATATAAGGATCTGGTCCTCCCTCCCACGGAGGCTGCTGCCTGCTGCCTCTCATGATTGCTTGCTCTGGGAGGAGGCAGCCCTCACCTGGGGAAAGCCATTGGTAGCCCTATGACGGACCAGGTTAGTGCCCCACTGTGGAGGAATTTAGCCCCTGGTCTAAAAACCGGGGCAGCTGGCTAGTCTCCTTCCTTTTTCTTTCTGCCCTCTTGTCTCTAACATGTTCTCACATGCTTGCTGTTACAGGACAGCTCTGTCTTATTGTGAGCGTTTGACAGACCTTCCACGCTAATGTTCATTCACAGAGGAGACAACGCAGCATCCAATTGCATAAACTGTTTCCCCCCACCCTCCTTAGTATGTGGTGTCTAATAAATGTTCCTTAAAAGCACACTGAGAACCTAGTTAGCACAAGAAAATTCCTACTCCATTGTCCAGCATCAGTAAAGTATCAATAAGAAGTTTTAGAGACTAGCAGAAAGACCTGCTGTGTGTGGTAAGAACCTTCATGTTTCTGGAATGTGTGGTGTCTCTGGCCTCACAAAGAGTTCTCCTGAGAATCCCCAAACCTCTAAGGTAAAAGTGATACCACATTGATCATTAGGAATGACATCCAAGCATCTTTAAAACCAGACGGAACATCTCTATGCTGCTGTCAGGCTGACATTCTTTGTCATCCTGGTGTTAGACCTTTTGAGGTCACTTGCATTGGCCCCTAAGCCCTTTCCAATATTGTCCCTGGGACAATGGTGGCCAACTCTTATTGTTTCTACTCATTGCCTTCTACACTTCCCAGTGCCGCAACATCATGCGTAACCAAACCATATAACAATGCTGTCCTATTTCCGTAATATAAACATTCATTTTGACTCCTAAGAGATGCTAGCTTATGCTTTGATTTTGATCATTTGGGTCCGCTGTTGGGCACAGCCCTCCCCACCAATGCCAGGCGTTGCCAAAGAAGTCAGTGCTGCCGAGGTTTGTTTATATTGGACTGTAGAACCTTGAGTGCAGCAAAATCTCCTCTGCTGAATGGATGTTTCTGAACTCAACTGTGCAGGGCTGGCCCGAGCCAAAACTAGGGAAGGGGGTAATACACACAGCATTTAAAAACACATAGGCCTCTCTGAAAAGGGTTTGAATATTGTATATCGATACAAAATAAAGTAGGTCCAAGCTATTAGTAACTTTAAAGGCAGTTTTCCTACTTAAGGTTGTTGGAAATTGCCTTTAAAATTGCCGGGAAGTCCAGTTCTTGGTATCCAAGTCCTCTAACACTAAAGAAATAAAGGAATGCTATCGTTATCCATTACAAAAAACAGAAGTCCATGCCCACCAATGCCCTGAGTCATTAGTATGAGTGGGGCAGGAGAGGTGGTGACTAGCATTTCCAAATGAAAAGCGCACATGGTTCTGTGATTAAGTTTAGGGTCAAGACATTTAACATAGGGGCTCCCAGGAGGATGCTGTAGGCTTATATCCTGGTAGAGACCCACAGGGTGATGTCTATCCCATCCAAGCCAGAGCTACAGGTCTGTGTCGGTCAAAATCTACACGTGTAGGGCTCCAGGAAATCTGCTGATGGATCACCAGAAAGGGAGAGAATAAGCGGGATACTTAGTCACAGTGGCCCTTATCAGCCTAGATATTTCCTCCAAATTTGGAGACAGCTTTGGCCATGGTGTTTTGTTCACTTGGGCTTCGAGTAACAAGTTGTTAAGATGTTCAATACAGTTTGAGAGAATAGCCATAAATTCAAACCATCCATTCAGCCAAGCTGTTTTTAAAGCTTGTACTTTCTCTCTCCCCAGCCCACCTTCTCTCTTTCTACATGAGCTCAAGCATAGCCCAGTGGGCAGAACACTTGCCTAAAGCCCTCAGTCTAATCCCCAGCACCCCACAAGAAAGAAAAACAGAAGGCCCATCCCAGATCTTCTGCTGGCTCTTCAAAGGGTTTCTTCCCCTTCCCCCATTCTTTGAAATGTTAGAGGGACGGGGATGCGGGGGGGGGGGGGGGGGGGGGGGGGGGCGGAGGAGGCGTAGCAAAACAAAAACAACCAACAACTATTCTTGTAGTCAGGACTTCAGTGGAAGTGTAGGCGCAGTTGGGGATGATTTTGCTCTCAGGCTGTTTACAACAAATGGCACAAGCCCACTTAGGAAATACCCAGTATTCTGCAGGGCCCACGACTTGCTGTATTAGCCACTCAAACCAATATTCATTCTCTCTCTTTCCTCTCTCTCTCTCTCTCTCTCTCTCTCTCTCTCTCTCTCTCTCTCTCTCTCTTTCTTCCACTTGATCAAGCAGGAACATGACAACTATGATGACGGATCTGAGGTTTTAAATGTACAGCCACACCCAGACCTGCATTCTGCTATCATGCCACAGCTCGGACACTTTTCATTCTAGGAAAAACATGTTGTGTTCAACCCTGACCCTGGCCTTGCCTGGGACGGGTCCACCTTCATCATTAAACAATTCCCACATTCTCCTTCTCTGAATGCAACCACTTCCTTCCATTGTAAGGACGTTTATTAATAACTAGTGTAAAAATGACAATGCCAACGATTTGACATCTCTCCCCACGGAGAGGCGCCTACCCGCCGTGTGCTTAGAGCTGTGTCCAGCTCACACCGCGTGACTCTGCGCGGGTATAAATCATGTAGGATTTCTTGTTTAGTGCTTTTCTTTTTGTCTCTTTGGTCAGTCTCCTTCCTGGATCTTTCTCCGGCCTGGTAGAGTTTTCTATCAGCTACGTAGTGCCTCTCCTTTTAGGTCCAAGATGAACTGCATTCCAGAGGCCTTAAATTTGGTCATAACCTCGGCTCTGCTGTTGGGCACAACCTCCCAGGCACTGCCAAAGAGGTTGTTTATGCTGGACTGTGAAACTGGGCAGGCTGCAAAAGTGCTGTCTGCAGAATGGATGTTTCTGGGCTCAACTGAGCAGGTCTGGCCTGAGAGGGAAAAAAAAGTGGTGGCCCCTTCCGCTTCTATTTGGTAGAAGGTGGGGGTGACAAAGTCACTTTGGGGGCTATATTTTGTGCCCTTGGGTGTTACTGGTAAAGGTATACTTTCCTGTTAAAGAGGACTTAGACTGACACCATATAGTCTTAGCGAACAGTTTTCAGTGGTAAGGTTTTAAACATTGGAAGAGAGATCTCCCTGCAACCTCCCAGACACATCACTCTGTTTCTACTTAGCCAAACTCTGTGTTCAACGTCCCCATCTTTGCTGAGCGCACAGAATAAGGATCGTTGAGATTTGCAATTAATCTCCAAACCTCCATATTACAATAGACCAACAGCCCTGGAGCCAGCGAGATCAGTTCCCTGGCTTCCTGAGCTAGGAATGGAAATCATATGCATTCCTCACAAGCTATGGTTTCAATTAGATATTTTACCAGATGCATTAACTTTTAAATACTGACTGTCTCTCTGTTTACCTCCTTCCCTCCTTCTTGCCCCAGAGCATGTCCCCTTTTAAATGGCATTTATAGTCTTCCTTTTTGGCAAAAAGTGCCACTGAATCTCCCCAGAGAACAAAGCCATCCCAAAGACTCCCGGTTGCTTTTTAAAGAACTTCAATCTCACTACTCTCCAAATTAAACTATTCCAAATCTCCAAGGCTGATGAAAAGTTCTCTGAGCACGCATGGTTCATGTTGGGAAGGACAGTGAATTCAGAGACGGTCCACTGAGATAACACGTTGGTCCTGCCATCTCCCATGTGGCATTATACCATAGGGTCTCCTAGGACATCTTTGATGCAAGGAATTCATCCTTGAGGATTTGTCTTGGGAAATAAATATCTCTTTATCATAAAGGGGAGCCTAACCCTTTCCCCCATATTTATTCCTGGGTATCTGCCAAAACTTTTCCTCACAGCTTCTACAGATCTGCTGGGACTTGGCTGTCTTCATTTTTTTTTTTTTAAACTTTTCATTTTCCCCCTCAAAGGCCAAAACAGACAGTCATTTCCTTTCCTTGCTTTTACAACAGCAGATTTCTTAAGCGGGGGGTACTATTTGTGTTAAATTTCCCCTCCTTCCAAAGAGGAAAGCACCCCTTCCGCCTTCTGGATTCAGGGGGGGGGGGGCTGGTCATCAGCATTTGTGTGTGAAAACAGATGCACAGGTCCCTGTGTATCCTCAGCAGGATGCGAACTCACATCCGGTGCCGACTGGCTTGGGATCTTTGGAATGACTGCAACAAATTCTCCACCACAGCTTAGTGAGGCGATCCTTCCATATGTTCATCAAGAGAGAGCTGCGGCTTGCTCAGCTGCTGTTCCACATGTGGTCTTTCCATACACAGCTGCCACAAGTCTGAAAAATGGAAAATCAGTCCCAAGTCCACGGTAATATCTGTGATGTCAACTGGCTTCCTCCGAAGATCCCCAAGTACCCACTGAAAATGACTTTCTTTGAGCAACATTTTTCATCTACCATATCTGTACAAGCCATATCTTCCTGGGGCTGGGGGATGTCGCTCACTTGCTGGAGCTCTTCACTAGCACACTTAAAGCCCTAAATTCAATCCCCGTACCATATAAACTAAGTGTGGTGACGTTCACCTCTTTAATGCCAGGACTCGGGAGACAGAGGCAAGAGGATCAAGATCATAGTCATAAATATGGAGTTTGAGGCTAGCTTGAGCTAGAGACCCTGTCTCCAAATGTATTTACATAAACAATATATGTCTTCTTCTCTTTGTCCCACCTGTCACCTAGTTCACTCAAATCCTTCGGGTTAGGAGTGGAATGAGATCATAAACAGTTAAAGTGCTGTATTACACTCTTCTTTCATCCAAGTAGAGACTTGCTAAGCACTAAGATTTGCTAAAGAGCTTGCCTGACAGTTGGTTTTCTCAGCAGTCAATCAGAGGGAGGTTGAACATCCTCAGGGAATCATTTGATGGCGGTGGTAGTGCATGTCTTTAATCCCAGCACTCTCAGGCAGATCTCCGTGAGTTCGAGGCCAGCCTTGTCTACAAAGAACATTCCAGGACAACCAGGGACATACAGAAAAACCCTGTCTCAAAAAACCCAAAAGGAAACAAACAAACCAACAAAAAACGAGAAGTGATTACCAAGAAACCAGGCCAGTCCCTCAGCAGTCCCCTGTGCTGTGGGTGCCTTCTCTGGCAACCACAGTATCTTCCATCCTTGTCCATTTGCTTCTCTCCAACTCCTCTAGTGGGCAGTACCAAACACTGTTGTTGCACTGGGAGATCGGAAGACCCCCAATGGCTTCCTCTCCTTCGGCCTTCTCTTGAATTTTGAGATCAGAGTATTCAGTACAGTGGAAAGAGCTTGCTGGGGAAGTGGATGCAAGGAAATGCAGCTCACAGGGTGGTACCAGGGCATCCTCGCTGTGAGACAGAAACGTTCCCACCCTCAAGGAGTTTCCATTCTCGGGACAAAAAAGGCCACACAGAGCAAAGCTTGAATCCAGCCCTGCTTCCCTAGACCACCATAGCCTCCCCTGTGAATGGGGAGATGTTTCTCGGAGGATACAATGAGGTGTAGCCTGTAAGAAGCCCCTGCTGGGTTCTGTAAGAAACTCCGCTTTCTTTCCCTTCTGCCTCTAAGCTTCCTGAACTGTACCTACATCATTCTTCATTTCCTTGCTGGTCTACTCTGTGCGCTCTCTTTACAACATGGAACATTCTGAAATGGAGATGCCAACCCGTGATAAAAAGCCAGGAAGCCTTTTTAATATTCATGTGACTTTTAGTATGTTCTAGGTTTTCTTCTAGTATCTTCCAAGCATTATCTCTTTTCATCTTCCCAATATTTGAAGAGCCCTGTTTTCATTGCCCAGTTTATAGGGGAGGAAACCAAGACTCAGAGAAGTTCTAGAACCTGCCCCCCACCATCCCAGAGCGAGTCAGCTGAAACACACACACAGCCCTGGTAACCCCTAAGCCTCTAGACTGCAGGCTCCTGCTTTGTTATCCAAAGACTATTCTGAATAGCCTTTCCTGTAAATCTGAGTGTTGCTTGATGACCCACCAGAAAGGGCATTCATGTATTATCCCTATCTTTCAAAAATACTCATCTCACCTCGGTTTCTCATTGGCCTACTACAACAACTCACTATTTCCTTCATCCCTTCCCAGGCAGCACTTGGCTACTGTTTTTTCAATGTATAAATGTTGAAATTTCACTCTTCTGGGTACAGTAAAGATGCTCCATCCATCTTTTTGGTTTTTCGAGACAGGGTTTCTGTGTAGCTTTGCGCCTTTCCTGGAACTCACTTTGGAGACCAGGCTGGCCTCGAACTCACATCCATCCATCTTTTTACTTCATCTTAGGGACAGCTCCAATTTAGGTCTTTTGAGCATCCAGAGTCACAGATATTTGCTTTGGCCTCTTGCTGGAGGAAGAGGTAAAGCCTTTAGGCACTTGTGGGAATTAAGCATGCTGCGCCGCCGCGGGCCCCCCCCCCCACCTCCACAAGGAGGCAGGAGTAGCAGCAGTGAAATGATCGGAGATGGTGGAATACTTGTTGTTCCTAGAGGTTTGGGTGGTAAAAGGAGGAGGAAGAAGGTTGTACCGTATCTAAAGTTTCTTTGATCACATTTGCAGAGGTGAAGGCTAATGGCTGAGAAGGAATCTCCTGAGTTAGTTGTTTGTTAGGTAATCGGTGCTTCAAGTTTGGAGGCATTTTTTGAAGATTGGTGAGGTGGTCATTTCATAGATAGGCCTACGATGGTTCTCAAAAGGTTGAAACTTCAAAGCTTTATATTGTTCAATGGTAGCCATGGGATGACAACCCCAATGTCCTTCTCAGGCACTGTCCCTTTCAAAGTCAACAGATTTATGTGTTTTTGTCAGTTTTACATGCTTAACATATGACCTGGAAGAGGTCTTGCAAGTGCAATATGTATGGGTTAAAATAATTGATAATGGACAAATCTTAGTGCCAGACTTCTGCAAATCCAAATGCAGACTTGAAATTATTTTTATCAGCTGTGTGTGGTGGTGCACACCTTTAATCTCAGCACTCTTGAAGCAGAGGCAAGTGATCACTGTGAGTCCAAGGTCAGCCTGGTCTACATAGTGAGACTCTGTCTACAAACAAACAAAACTAGATGAACAGGGTAAAGTATCATTTATTGGTGTGTCTTAAACTTTTAGTCTGAGAAACTCCGGAGTCCTTGGCCTGAGCTCCAAGACTCTCCCCTGACTCAGTTTCCATTCCTGAGGTGGTCAACCCAAAGAGCATCTCTGCCCCTTGATTTCCGTTATCCCTTTTAAGAGGCAAGAGCCTCATTCAGGGAATGCCTCATTTGTGGAGGCTGCTCAGCATCACAGAGAACTATGGGCCTCTTCTCCAGGTGCTCTTTGAGAGGTTGTCAATGGGCTTGTTCAGTGGCACTGGGCCAGTTGGTGGCCGTCTATCCTAGTTACTGGTCACAGCCACAGGCTTAGATCAGGCGAGCTCTTACACAGAGAAGCCGTCAGCTCTCCTGCCTCCAATTAGTAGATTTCCCTTCAAGACAGGACAGCCCTGGAATCTCTTTCCAAATGCAGCAGGTTCATGTGGAGCCACCTTAAGCTTGCAGAATATGGGATGGAGACCAAGAGGGCCCACTACAATGAGTGTCCTCAACCACATTGCCAGCTTGGTCTGCAGTAGTGCCGGAGGCAGATCTGCAGTCTTGGTGCTTAGGGAACCTACTTTGAAGATACTGCCTCCACCTGCCACTGCATCTTTCCATAGATGGAGCTTTGGAGTCCTCACCCTACCCTGAGTTGTTGAGTGAAGTTCTTTCCTTTGGTGGGTACTTCATTGAAAGGGGGAGATAATTTCAATGATTTCTCTAAGTCTACACCACTTTTGGTAAACCAACCCCTATGTGGAGGATTTACCTGGTCCAGGAATAGTGCTAAAAGATAGATGAGCAAGTGACTATTCAATAGCCTCCTATCTAACAAATGGCTTAGACTTTATGAAATTCAGATGTTTGCCATCTACCTGGTTGTCCAGCTACCATTAAAATAGAAGCTTGTGTGTCCAAAATAGCAGAGGTGCGAGCTGGTCTCCAGGCACTGTATTCCTCCTAAAGGAATTTCCAGGTGTGCAGCGGAGCCAGCCAGCATTTGGGATACCAGCTACACACAGCAAGGAGACTCAAGAGCCATCGAGCCTGCCAAGGCTCTCTAGCTCATCTTATGTGGGTTGAGATTTAATTATTAGAAATAATAATTTAGGTAGTGGTAATGAACCCTGCTACTCAAGGCCAAATCTTTACTAATCCTATAACAGCAGACTAGTCACTCACAAATTATATGCTTGCTTCCCAAAATTTAATGTTGTGGTGAGTTTTGCTGTTTCTGAACCTTGCGAGTTCTTCGATTGGACTCCATAAATCATCATTTCCTATTGAAAGGTTAGGCAGGGGTGACGGGAAAACGATGAATTTTTCACTCATGCTAGAAATTCTTTAATCTTTTTGGACTCGAGTTTTCCCCAGGCCTGTTTTTAAAGTCTGACTTCCTTCCAGTATCATTTTACATCCTTATTAATTTTTTAGAGGATGGAACAGAGAATGCCTCATTAAATTTTCCTGTCTTCAAATGGGATTGACGATGAGTACTAAGAGGTCCAATTAAGATTCATAATGATTTTTCCAGGTTGCATTAGATGGACACAGCCTGGAGAGGGTTTAGAGTTGATAAGCACAAAGTGGTGAGCCTAGGGATATGAAAAACCTGAACCACTGGTAAAAAGGGGGAGCCTGCAATAAGATCCAGTGGTGTGATACCTGAGAATGGCACATCTGGATTCAGTCTATTAGAACCATGAGGTAATGGAGTCTCAGCAAGGATCAAGTGTTTGCTGCAGTTTGCTATTGCATTTGGACACCTGCAACTATAGGAAGTCAAAAACTCAGGGAAGAGTTACAACATGATTCAAAACTCGGCAGGCAGCTTCCATCACGGAATGATATACAAGCCATGGATTATTATTGTTGTTTTTTTTAACTAAAATGAGATACAATTTAATTATATACAACTGACAATATTTATTTGCTCCTGGGGATGCATAAAGATGGTTTGTTCTTATGGTGATAGATGTCTTCAATTTCAAGCTCAAATGGGCCAGAAAGGGAAGAGAACAAAGCTTAAGCCAGAGTCAAAATGTACTTAGACACTGAGAACTCTTCCTTATTAGGATCATAGGAATGTGGGAGATTGAGAATGAAGGGGATATGGGCGTCCTGATCAGAGACCTTGAAGAATAGGATAGCATGTTTGTCCATGCTTGGGTCTTGCAGAATTGTTCTGTGCAAAGGCACAGAAGTCTTCTAATGTCTTGGGATTCTGAGACATCTTTACCAATCGAGTCAGCCTCCAGCCCTTTGCCTGGTCACTGAACTATCCAAACATTTAGTTGTCTCTTATGGAAATGCAGTTCCTAACTCCCATCACTACCACCACCCCACCAACCCCGACCGCCACAAAGTCCTGCTGGGATTTTTATTAGGATGGCATGTGTTATATTGTTTAATTCATGGTGGAATCACCATCTGTAAAACATTAACATCTGGATCCAGGTCCACAGTAGTCCTCTCTTTTTGTTTATAGTTCTAGCTGTTCCTAGCAAGGTGTTACACTTTCCACTGTAGAGATGGTCATCTTTAACTATGTCAATCTAAGTCTCTAAACTGACTTCCTGTAGTCCAAGCTGGTCTTGAACTTGTCTTCCTCCTGCCTCAGCATCTTGAGAAACTGAGGTTACAGACCAACACCCAGCTTTCTAGGCATGTGAGATGATTGGATGCTGCTGGTGGTGGTATGGTCTGAGCCCCCTTGATGCATATTCAGTAATACCTGTTTATTTGTAATAGTTCTGCTAGTGTGGATGTGAGAAGAAGTGCAGCCATTAACCTGGCTTTTTCTAGGACATCAATATGCTTCCCTACCCTATCAAGGTAGAAAGGGCCACTAACCTCACTTTACAAGAAAGCTGCCCCAGGAGCCAGACACTGCGGCCTTGAAAGTATTCTTTTGATCTACTCTAAATTCCTCCAGTTGGCATTTTCAGCTCATTTTTCTTTTGTTTGATTCACAATGTTGCCTTCTAAAAAGTTTTCGTATCTAGCAGCCTGCTGTTTGAATCATCATGCAGATATTCTAGCCAGGAAAGCATGGAAAATATGTATAAGTTTTTTGAAAACTATGCATCCCTCTATATTATAGTCCCTGCATTAGGAGAGAATTTTCTCAGGATACAGCACTAAGATAAAATAGTAAACAAAATACTAATTTGTTCACGTGTGTGTGTGTGTGTGTGTGTGTGTGTGTGTGTGCGTGTGTGTGTGCGCGCGCGCACATGCGTGCGTGCATGTGTCCCTTGGGAGAAAGGCCAAAAGAAAATACATAATATGAGAGTTATCTCTGGGTGACTAGTTTATCAATTATTTTTATACCTGTCTATATTTTCAGATATTTTACTATGAAGAGATATTATCTTTGCACTAAGAAAAAATCAGCATCTTCCAGTAGACAAAAGAAATTTTAAAACCTGAATTGAAATCACTAACATTTACTTGAACTTTCCTCCCCCTCCTTCCTTGTGTAAAATGTATTAAAATTGGCTGGTGAGAGTAAAACAGGTATGTGACATGTCTCAAGATAATCAGAAATGACAGCGTTCTTGGTCAAGAGCATCAGCTTTCCTGCCAGTCCTCTAAGTAGCTATATACCCCATGTGGTATTGGAATTCAACCCCCCCCCCCCCCCCATGCTTGGAACACTACTGCACACCTGACTCATTTCACGCTCCTTGATTCCCGGGGTAAATCCCATATCCGCGGCGTGAGCTCCAGTGGAATTCATTAGCGGTCCAGATGTGTGTCCCCTGTCAGTCGCCTAGTAACCCTGCTGTTTATTGACAGGTTCTCAGGAGTCAGATAGCTCACAGTCGGCCAAGAAAGACATGCTGGCTGCCTTGAAATCCAGGCAGGAAGCTCTGGAGGAGACGCTGCGCCAGAGGCTGGAGGAACTGAAGAGATTGTGTCTCCGGGAAGCTGTAAGCAATTAAGTCTATGTTGTTTGTCATGTCATACATCTTCCGTATGGACAAAAGACAGGGTGGAGACAGTACAGACTTACACAAGCGCTCTCCCTCCCCAGTGCTGGCAACACCCTCACCTCCAGTGATACCCTTTGTTAGAAGCAAGCTATCAAGAGAACACCAGTGTCAGTTAAAGCAGTCACTAGTTGAATCTTACGTATGACACACACACGCCCCGAGGCTAAATGACAAGTCACTTTAACAATCTCAAAAACATGCATGGCATACCACAGTGTACAGGACATGTCCTCACAGGACACGGCCTCATTCTGTGTTTGTCCTACGGCTGTCTTCCTTCGCAGGGGCTTAGGCCTCAGTTATTGCTGGGAAAGCTTCTGCTGCTTCTGAGTTTGTCTTTGGACACCATGTAGCATCACCGGAGGTCAACAAAGACAGTAGGATGTCACCTGAGATACACAGTAGTCACTTTAAACCTGGTGATCTACTGTTTCAAGAGTTCTTCCTCTTGAGAATGAACTCTCTTCCTAGTTTGGGGGTGGTGGGGAGGTGGTGGTGGTATGTTGTTATTGTTGTTGTTATTTTTGTGCTATGGGGTATTGAACCTATGGCTTCTTGCATGCTAGACTAATGTCCTTCCACTGAGCTGCATACCCAGTGTAGTGATTCATTTACGTTTTATGTAAAGCAATGTTGCGTTGGGCTGGAGAGATGGTTCAAGGGATAAAGCAAGTGTGAGGACCTCAGTTGAATCCTGAGAACCTAGCTAAAAGCCTGGCTGAGTAGAACACGCCTGTATCTCTATGGTCTGATGGGAGGCAACCAGCCTAGCATACTCAATGACAAATGACAAAAGAGATCTTGTCTCAAACAAGGTGGAAGGTGAAAGCTGATACCCCAGGGCTGCCCTGTGACCTCCACATGAGGCCTATCACAAGTGTACACCCCCGACTCCCCACACAGAAAATGTCTCCTTCAGCCTGTTTTGGTGAGGATGGGTCCCAATTTCAATAAGTTTGTAGAGGCTCCCACAATCCACTTCGACGTTTATTGAAATGTTCATTCCTGGGGGAGGGGGGGCTGGAGAGATGGCTCAGCGGTTAAGAGTACTGGCTGTTCTCCCAGAGGACCCAGGTTTGATTTCCAGCACCCACGTGGCAGCTCACAATTGTCTGTAACTCCAGTTGCAGGGATTTGACACCCTCACACAGATATACATGCAGGCAAAACACCAGTTCACATGACATAAAAAAATAAAAGAAATGTCCATTCCTCCCTTCTAATGTTTATTCCATAACTCTTTGTTAGCAGTGCTTGTAGACATCACTTCTTAGTGTACCATCTACAGTCATGCATGTGTTACACACGCACACACATGTGCATGTGCCTCACATGAGCACAATGTGGGGTTGCTCTCCTGGAAGTGGCTGTGCTCCACAGACCATGACCAAAAGCTCCTCGGGTAAACAGTTCCGAATGGCAAGTATAAAGAAGGTCCCTAACTAAATCCAGGAGGTGAATTCCCCTCCCCCCAAATAATAATGCTTTGCAGCAGAAAGAATGAAACAGTGGGCCGTAGAGTGAGATCACATTACATTTCAACTTGGCTTAATTATGTCTGGATTGATTTAAACCGGAGCTTGCTCAAGGCAGAACCACATTAGCACAAATCCATTGCAAATCAGGAAAGCCATGGGCCTGGCTGGGGGGAATGTGCTATGTGATACTGTAAATATTAGCAACATTTTTTATAAAGACTATGCTTGAAGGAGAGAGAGAAAAAAGTATGGGTTTTGGTGTCTGCCTTTTATAATTTGTAAAGCCTTGTTTTGTATTTAATAAAAGAAGTTCCTAAACCAAGCAAAGAATATACATTACAGCATGTAAGAAACATGTCAAGGCAAGACCAGCATGTACCATAAAAGTTTCACAAACTCAATATAAGGAAAACAAGAACTCCCACTTCCTATAACTTTGAGAACAGAAAATATAACTTAGGCAGAAGTAACCCACAGCCAGGGCTTTGTGCACATATGTTTATTTCCACCCGAGTCTCTGGACACAGGTGAGATAAAGGGGCCTCGGAGGCCCTCTGCTAACTCTCTGCTCATAGACCCTCCAGGCTCAAGTAGCAGGAAGTGCCCTTTGACCCCTTGGGAGGGGAGCAGCTAGAGTGAGGCAGTATGGGAGCTCTGGTGTTCTACAGCAAGAGGGCCCGCAGCCATGTGTTAAATTACTTCCCCACCATGGGGCTCTGGTTACCTATGAAATCAGATTGAATATCTGGAGAATGGAGACCTTGACCTGGGTACTTTCAGGCAGATGGTGGAAAATCAGTAGCCTCGTTTTAAAAATATAGACTGAAACCACAGACACTTTAGAGGTACAAATCCATGGCAATGTTAACAACCTCTCTCTGCCTTTTTATACGTTTCAGAACAGGAAGTCCTGACAGTTTGTTATTTATATATGTTAAAATAACAATCTTAGCAGGTTGTTATTTGTAGAAGGCCTAAGCAGGGAGCAGGTAAGAAATCACAGAATAAACATATGAGAATCTGAGAAACACTTGAACCTTTTTTTTTTTTTTTTAAGAGAGAATATTGCAGAGGCAGCCATCCAAACGGGGGCCATCCTGTTCTTAAATTCTAAAATGCCTACGTAAGGAAAAAAGGTCCAAGGAACCATATCTAGTGCTGTGAACACAGAAGAGGCCAGGCGGGGGTTGCTTGTGCACACACGTACCACATAGACATGCATGCTGGTGTAGTCAGCCAGCCACAGCACGGGAAGAAGGGCTTGGGGGGTGGGGGCCCTTCCTGTGAGTTGACTTTTCCTGCTGTGGGCACTCAGGCCTGGGCTGCAGAACACAAAAGCTCTCTATGTGGGTGACAAGTTTCAAGAGGACACTTCTGAGCTCTTCCTTGTCACAGCCCCCCTTGTGGCATCCTGTGGCATCTGCATTGACTGAGGGCCACATAGCCAAAGCTCGCATTTGCTGAGATGTGCCTGCTGAATGCACAGAGTGATGTCTCCGTCCTCTTCTAGTGTCGGGTGGTGACTTCTTGCCGTTCTATCTGGCTTCCACAGTGTGGGTTAGCTGCAGACTTAAACCGATCCTTATTCAAGTCAGATGTAGCACACTCCTGCCCAGCCTTCTAATTCTGAGCGATCCTTGAGATCGTCTATGCTGGCCAGGGTCACTGTTGAATCTATCATCTGCTCACTATCATTGTGCCCATGACAGAGTTCCAGAATTTCTTTGATATGTATATATCAAATTTATATATATATATATAAAATATATATGCATATATATACATATATAAATCCTCTGTTCAAAGTTTTTTTGGTTTGTTTGTTTTTTGTTTTTTTAACTAAAACTCTCACATAAAAGTTAGGGGTTTTTTGTTTTGTTTTAAGATTTATTTATTTATTATGTATACAGAAGAGGGCACCAGATCTCATTACAGATGGTTGTGAGCCAACATGTAGGTGCTGGGAATTGAACTCAGGACCTTTGGAAGAGCAGTTGGTGCTCTTAACCTCTGAACCATCTTTCTAGCCCTTTTTGTTTTGTTTTTTAAGACAAGGTCTTACTATGTAGCCAAGACTGGCCTTGAACTCGTGGTCCTGCTGAGTATTGGGGGATATAGGCTTGCAACATCACACCTGGACAGGTCTTTAAGGTCAGCCTGATGTTGTTGAGTATGGGGCCAGCATCGAATGGTGGTCGGAATATTCAGTCTTTTTTAGATAATGCAGTGTCCTGGCATTTGCCATACAGATGGCACTGCCCATAAGAAAACTCATTTGGGAAGAGAGAAAAACAAAAAACAAAACAAAACAACAAAACCTCTTAAGTTTCCAAGAAGGAATATCTGACCCACGTGCAGAGAAGTTGTGTCAATTGCTACTGTAGCCTTTCTTCACATGTAGTAGCTTCACAGGAGACGCTCGCTAGATCAGCAAACGAATGAAACCGGACTACTGTAAAGTCCAAGAGAAGCTCATTTCCTTGACAGAAATTTATCTGGGGAGGAGGAAGTGCAAAGCACATCTGTTCTGTAAAGGAGGGAGTGTCCTCTGCCCTCAGTTGCTCACTTTTTTTTTTTTAGAAGCTAAATTTCATAATGTGAACTCTTCTTCCTGCCCCCCACCAACACTGAGCAGCTGGGTTGCCATCAGGTCCAGCTGTATCACGAACTCTTAGTTAGGCATAGTGCTTGTGGCTAACGGGTCTCACATAATCATCAGGTCTGTGCATTGGATGTGTGTTCTGGAACAAAGACAAGTGTGTCCTCTGCTGATTTACAACCTTTCTGAATGCTCTTCCGCACATGCAGGAGCTCACAGGCAAACTGCCTGTTGAATATCCCCTGGATCCAGGAGAGGAACCACCTATTGTTCGGAGAAGAATTGGGACAGCCTTCAAGCTAGACGAACAGAAAATTCTGCCTAAAGGAGAGGTACGTTCCTCTGGTGGTGGAGTCTTTCCCATTATCCCTTTTGCATTATCCTTATTTGCTCCACTTGCTGGAGCTACTAGGTTCTGCGTAATTTCTTCATTGTTTCCAGTGGCACACACCTTTAACCCCAGCACTCGGGAGACAGAGGCAGGCAGATCTCTGTGAGTTCGAGGCCAGCCTGGTCTACAGAGTGAGTTCCAGGACGGTCAGAACTACACAGTAAGATACTGTCTTGACAAAAATAACAGACAAAGCATCCAGCCCTCGTCGAAGAGAAACAAAAAGCCGGGTTTACCTTCAGGCCTCAGGTCTTCCCAAATTTCTTCTGACTGGAGTTGCTGATTAATGAGCTAGTAAATAGAAGACTTAAGACAAGTTCAGGACTCAAAGTACATTAGGTACTTGTCTTGTTGCGGGGGAAAAAAATGTCCTGACAAGAGCGGAGGAAGGCAAAGGAGGGAGGGAGGTCGGTTTCCTTTGGCTCTCAGGTGAGGACACAGTCTCGGTGGGGAGGCATGGCCAGGAGCATGAGGCGGCAGGTCATGCTGCCTCTGCAGTCAGGAAGCAGAGACCGATGAGCGTTGTGCTCCGCTCGCTTCCTCCATCTGTGGACCGGTGTCACCGACATTTAGGGAGGGTCTTCCCACTCCAGTGAACTTAGTCTAGGAATCCCTCTCAGACACTTGACAATGAAGAGTGACCACCACAAAGGGAAAGAAAAGCAAGGTACTTTTAGCTTTTTAAGGAACTTGGAGAAAGACAGTCTCCTAAAGCAAGGTCAGCGTGAAGGTGGAGGACATGCGTTCAGGCCCAGGCCTGTGGCCTATAGTTACAGATCCCTGGAAGCCTGCTGGGCACACCTGAATGCTTCATCCAAAGTGATACCTAATCAGGCCGCTTCCTCTTCCTTATGCTCAAGTTCTTGGTGCTGAGTTTTCTGGGTTATCACTAGGATTAAATGAACTAGAAGAACATTTCACTGGATACTTAACACATGCCTGATGCTCAGCAAACAGCTGCTGGAAATAGAGATGAGATGTCAAAAGAGGGGCGTGATTTAGGGTACCATGTGTCAGCTGTCTTCCCGAGCTGGATCATCATCACAGCTTGAGCTTTAAAAAGAGCGCCCCACCTTAAATGAGTGCCCCTCCACGCCTGGATTTCCCACTGTTGTATTGCAGTCCTTCCTACTTTTCAAGAACGCTGACTCTAGCGCTCTGAGAAATCCTTGCTGGCCCCTGTGCATCTTTCTGAAATTCGTAAGAGGAAGCAGATAGGATTCTGCAGAGCGTCCTCTGACAGGAAGAGGCCCACTCTTGCTCTGTGCTGCCCCAGCTCTCCTGGACCCCCTCTTGCTTTCCTAGCCATATGACCATTTCCACAGACAAGGCATTCAGTCTTGTCCTTGACTCAGTTGAAATATCAAGACTTGTTCTAGACGCCCGCAAATCTCAGGGTCAGTGTCTTGGACCAGAGTTATCATAACCGCCCAGGAACAGCTGCTTCAGGGAGCCCAAATTTACAGGCTAGGCTTTGTCCCTGTCCCAAGGCTCTGGGCAGGAGTCCATGTTGATATCCTTCTTCCTCTGAGAACAAGTGTGGCCAGCACTGGAAGGATCTGGAAGGAGTTTATTGTCCCTCTAAGTGGTTCCTTTTAGCCCTTACTTTTTCCTCCCACTCCTGGTTCCTGCCTCCTCTAGACTTGGAGTGCTCAAAAGTCATTGAAATCAGGCAAAGAGTATTTTCCTTAGTAGACACCCCTGCTCCCTGCTCTCCCAATTGGCCTGTTGTGCTCAGAGGCACACTGTCGGGCTACCATAAGAGGAAGACATGTGGAATCCAGGAAACACAGCAGTCTCCTCTTCCTTAGTTTGGTCAGTCCCTATCAAACTTTAACGTAACTGCAAATCATCTAGGGCAAGATATGTGGTCTCCAATGGTCATGTGTGGGTACTGGGAAAAAGAAGCCACTGTGTGGTTATCATAGATTTATGTAGTATGGGCTTTATTGGAGTCCATATCTCCTATGAGCTCCCAGAACGCGCCCAGGCTGCTAGTGCCCTTGCACCCACCAGATACTCGAGCTCCGGAGTGACTCTTGTTGCTTAGAGCCAGCTTTGATGAAGTAGTTCCAAAGTAAGTCAGCTGACTGTCTTGATACTATGAGAAAATGCCTGACAAGAGCGACACCCTGGCCCGTGCTTTCCAGGACTATCATTTCACCATGGAGGAGAGCCTGGAGGCTGGAGCACTTGGTGAGCCTTGTTAAATCTTGGCAGCAGCCGGGCGGTGGTGGTGCATGCCTTTAATCCCAGCACTTAGGAGGCAGAGGCAGGCGGATCTCTGTGAGTTCGAGGCCAGCCTGGGCTACAGAGCGAGTTCCAGGAAAGGCACAAAGCTACACAGAGAAACCCTGTCTCAAACACCCCCCCAAAAAAAAAAAACTCAAAAAAAAAATCTTGGCAGCAGTAGGAAACAGAGAAGCTGGGCAGCAGGCGGAGTTATCAATCCCAACCTCTCCTACCCCACCACATTCCCAGTCACCTGCTTCTTCTAGCTGGGACTCGCTTCCTCCAGGCTACACAACTTTCTAAAACAGTGCCAGCAGCTGGTAGCCAAACACAAGGGCTAGTCCACATCCAAAGCATAAAAACCAGGGAAGGGAAGAAATAAAGAAACGAACTGCTTGATATTTAAAGGGATTCTGCATTCATGCACAGATCATAACACACATACATGATCTGCCTCCACCCCTAGTGTGTATACATCTGCAGAGGAGACATCTGGACACTATCTTCTGGGTCTTCCAGGCAAATCTGGCATCACAGCCTCATTTCTCCCAGGCCCAGAACACAGGAGAGACTCATCTTGACAGAAGGGCCAAAGGAAGTGAGAGAGATAGGAGGGAATTACACAAGACGGCAGGAAGGGAGAGAGTCCAAGACCTATCCAAGGAGCAGGGGGAAAACTGGTTTCACTATCCACCCCCACACCATCTTTGCCTCTTAGAGGGCCCAGAAGGGCTTTTATGAACACACAAGTGTGAAAAGAAGAGTTAGGGCTTGCAGAAAGAGCTTCCAGAAGTCACACGGGTGAGTGGGGATGTGTCCTAACGTGAGACACACAGAGCTGTATGACAGAGGGCGTGCGTGGGAGGATCAGGAGATGTCCACGCATGAGCAAACCCTAGAGGACAGGAACAGAAGGCTGCTCCAGAAGTCATGCTGTGTCTTATGCCCCAAGTAGAAAGAAAAGGACAGCAATGGGGGGTTCTGAATTTCCTCTAAGGCTTGGTCTTCAACAGACCTTGGTAGAGGTGGGAGAAAGGAAGATCGGAAAAGCTGGGGCAGAGGTCTGGGCTAAAGGCGGGCAGGGTAGGGTCTCGTTGGGCAGCAGGATCTTTGGAAGTTGTAAGCATTGATTTTACCTCCCACAGGAAGCTGAGCTGGAACGTCTGGAACGAGAGTTTGCAATTCAGTCCCAGATCACCGAGGCTGCCCGCCGCCTAGCCAGTGACCCCAATGTCAGCAAAAAACTGAAGAAGCAGAGAAAAACCTCTTACCTGAACGCACTGAAAAAGCTGCAGGAGATTGAAAATGCAATCAACGAGAACCGCATCAAGTCAGGGAAGAAACCCACCCAGAGGGCGTCACTAGTCATAGACGGTCAGTGCCACCCACAAACTCCTTCCCTGTTCCCCAACAACCAGGTCCTGTTAGGTCCTAATCCGGATCCTTGCAGGATCTAAATAGCCTCTCACCGTGTACCTTATCATCCATCCAGGAAAGGGAATGGGTAAGCCCGACACTCCATCCTAATAATCAAGTGCATGTGGAGGCACAGATGAAAGAGACCATACACAGAACCTCCATGTCACTTACGACACTTGCCCTGGGGGAACCTGCAGGGACGAACCAGCTCTCTTTCCAGATGTCACCATGAACTATGGAAGTTTCTGTGCTAGCCCAGCCCAGCCTCAACATAGCTGAAACTCTGCAGTGCTCAGAAACTTAACCTCTTTTCCCAAGACTAGAAAGGCAAAGTGCACAGCTAGGGTATTGGAGTGAGTCCTCCAGGCCACCACCCTGTCCCCCGTCTGTCCCCCTCTAGCTAATCCTATTAGCAGGAGCTTCTTTGTTTGTTTGTTTGTTTTTCAAGATAGGGTTTCTCTGTGTAGCTTTGCGCCTTTCCTGGAACTCACTTGGTAGCCCAGGCTGGCCTCGAACTCACAGAGATCTGCCTGGCTCTGCCTCCTGAGTGCTGGGATTAAAGGCGTGTGCCACCACCGCCCGGCTAGCAGGAGCTTCTTATCCTAAGAACTGCAGTGTGAAGTATTAGACTGTCCCTCGTGGATTGTCTGGAGTGCATGTTCTGATCCAGGCTCAGGCATGGTGGTGAGGATGGTAAACTAGAAGAAAATACCTCCAAATCCACCGACAAGCATCACGTCTCTCCCACTGTTACCATCTTTTCTCCAGTTCCTCGAATCCTTGGTAATGTATGTTAGTACTCTCCCCGAGGGTACACATCTTGAGAATACCTTAGTTCTAAGAAGACAGGAACCGACACAGGGGTTTCTGAGAGCTTTGTGGCGGTGGGAATGGGTGAGTGCAAGGTTTCTAGTTGAGAAAGGAAAGCCCTAGTCCAAGGAGAAGATGGGTGGTGGTGTGGTTGTGTAATCATGTTGGTGTACTTAAGGCCCCTGAACACTTAAAATGGGGAAAATGATAACCTGTGTTATATATATATATATATATAGATATAGATATAGATATAGATATATAGATATATAGATATATAGATATATAGATATATAGATATAGATCTGTCTCCTGGAAACATGGGGATACTAAGGAGGCAGTGGTGGATTGGAGATTACAAGATATCAAAGTCAAAGCCCTCTGTCTCCTTGGAGTTCATCTATCAAATAACAGGGAGAAAGTGAGTTCCTAGTTGGGAGGGATAGGGCTGACCATAAAAGTCATCCTTTTGCTCTAGGAACTCAGAAGTCCCCAACTTTCTGTATCTTATTCTGTCGTCCTTTGCCATGAAAGTGGAACTCTCCCCCACTTTCTAACAGGGCTACAGTGAGTCAGCCCTTCTTTGTCATCGCCTCTTTGGGGGCCTCCTCAAAGGCATTTGAACTTCCCTGCTCTGTGGAAACATCTAGAAGAACCATCAGAGCTATGGCTGGGAAGAGCAGCCAGGGGGTACCCATCTCACCAGGTGGCCTCGGGGAGCCCATTCTGAGGCCTGCCTGAGTGAAGGCTATTCTCTTGGGTCTGCCGGCAGCACTGGCGTCTAAATCATTACCCGTGCCAGCTCCTGATCCCTCCCTTGCAAGCCTCCAGCCATGTTTGGTTAACTGCTCGAGAATCCGCCTTCCCTGCTTTGCTGCCACAATGGAGTAATGTTTTCATCACAGAGGCCCATCTGCGTTAGGAGCGAGCGAGCTCCTTAGATCCCCAGCAATGTTTCATGTCAAGAGTTGAATGATACACTCAGAATCTGAAGACTTTGGACCTTTGCTGACGTTTCCCAGAGAGTAGAGTCACTTCAGACAAACCCCCTCTTTCCTGGGAGTACCTCAGTTTCCCCAGTGGGAGAGAGGATTGTTTTACTGTCCCCTCTCAGGCATGTTCTTAATTGAATGGTGACTATAAAAACCAGCTTTGGAGAGATGGAGTCTGTAGTTAGCACGCTTGTTTTCTCTGCTAATGACTTAAGTTCATTGAGAAACCATTTATTACCGTGTGAGCAAAACTAAGTTCCCTCCCCTGGCTTCGTATCTGTTGACTAACAGCTGCTGACTTCTTTGGTTTGGCTGGTACTTGTCCCATAGCTCTAGGACAATGATGTGGCTTAACCAGGCCCCACCACCTTTCTATGGTTGCTAAGCCACAGTATCTGGTGAACAAGAGCATAAGTACACAAAGACTAGGACCCATTGCAGAGCTGGGGTGGGGAGGGTGTGCTCACAACCCACCACAGGGACTGTCAAAGGGAACACCCAACCATGTCTGCCTTTCCTGGCTTCTTTCCTTACTGATGCAGAAAAGATGGGAGCGTGTTGTCAGGATGGGGGAGGGGTCAGGCTGGTCTTTCCTGCGCACAGGGCTTTGTTTCCAGAGTGTATTAACCCTGGAGACTTTCACTTTTTGTCTTCTAGATGGAAATATCGCCAGTGAAGACAGCTCCCTCTCGGATGCCCTTGTTCTTGAAGATGGTAGGTTTCCCCATTCCCTGCTCTTAAAAGTGGACTCCAGGTTAAACCAGATTATTCTGTAGGCATACTGGGAATGGCTATAGACAGGAAAGAGGCAGGCTGAGACAGGGACTGGGCGCGTTGCAGGCTCCTTCCTCCCCCAGGAGTCACTGTTGGGCTCACAGTGAATGCTACATTGACACTTGTTTCCCAGGGTTATCCAACCTGCAGCTTTTGTGTTCCAGTACCATAGACAATACATATATGCACGTCCTGAGAACCTGTGGGCCATGGGTTGGACACTATTGGAAATGTATGGCCTAAGAGAATTATTGTTTGTCCAATGTGGCTCAAAAGGTTGGATACCCCGAGTGATAATCATGAAGTGGAATTTTGTTTTTATAATAGCCAAAGAATATTTTTGGCTGGCGTGGTAGCTTTAATCCTGTAACCCCAGCACATGAGAGGTGGAAAGAGAGACAGGAGGATGAAAAATTCAAGGCCAACAGGAACAATATAGCAAGAGCTTGTGTCTGAAAACAGACAAGGGCCTGGGAGTAGAGTACTAGAGCTCTTGCCTAGATGCAAGGCCCTGGGTTCTACCCTCAGGACAAAACAATGGGAAAAACAGGTAGAAATTTTTTATGTAAACAGACTCTTCATCACGTATATCTTCCTTTGGGCAGTCCTGACATACAAGGAAAGAGGTAGCCATTGATTTGGGTAACACAACAAAGCTTGGGACCTACTGTGAGAATCTGAGCTACAGGAAGGAGCTGGCCTATCTGCTCCTCTCTGAGACAGAAGATATGTCCCTTTAGTGACATGGACAACCTTGGAAACTGTTTTTTATTTCCTGTTGAATTCTCAAATCTGGCAATTGCCAGGATATTTTCTTGCTCAGGTCTTAGAAAATCAGAGTTGAAAGCCCCTCCTAACCCTTCAGCAGAAGCAAGCATTCCAAACTTAGAACCATTTCTAAGCTATTCCTGTGGTTGCTAAACCAAAACATTGGACGATGAGGGCACTAATTATATGGAAATCTATTAACTGGTAGTTAATTTTTTTTGCCCTCTAGGAAAACCTCAGGCAGCCAGTGGTAAGTGGCTATTGAGACAGAAAACATGAAAGGCCTACCCAAGTCACAGTAATCACGATGATTGCCACAATAATAACGATTGCTTTTGATGTGGGAGAAAGCCTGGGGAGCTAGTTACCCAGTTGTCTTGGCCTTGCTATAAGAAATCAGATTGTCGAATTTTACTGTCTGCTGAATTAAGTGGATGGGGAAGACATGGTGTTCCATGAGAACACAGAAGCCTGTTTGGAAAACGAGACCCCCCCAGTCCTACCATTGATCTCTGCCACCCTGGTCTGCTGAGGAAGGAACAAGTTGACAAAGTTCCTTTGCACCAGGAGTCTCCAGGGCTGTACATAGTCATTAGCTAATTTGGAGACATCGTGATTTCAGCTTTGCCCCCATGTCCTAGGCCTCCGACATCCCCACAGCTGTAATTGCCTCCTCTTGTGTCCTGTGTTCCCACTTGAGGCTCTCACTTGCTAGGGACTCCTCCTGTCTGATTTGAGGGACAAGCAGGGGTAGACCAGGGCAGATAGCTGGCCTTTGAATTTTGGGGATTGAGAATTAGGCTACGAAAAAAAATCAAGAGTTGAAAGTGGATATAGGATCTCATGAATGGTGGTGGGATTTCCCTCTAGCCCCCCACCCCCTTCCCTGTGGGCATTCCCTCTCCTTCCGAGGCCACCGCACCTCAGGTTCCCAACACCATATCTCTTCATAACCCCCCCTTGTCTCTCCTGTTGCTTTTCCCAGGGTGAAAATTGCCAGAATAATGGCCCTTAAACAGTATTTTCACCGACACATCTATGCTTAAGTTAAAGTTTTCTTGTAGCTTTTAGGCCAAATCTCAACTCCTTATCTGGAATTCAAGGTCTTTTGCTATCTAGGCTCACTCCAATTCCTCCCTCCCTCCCTCGCTCTGCCCTCTCCCCCAGCTGAGTGGCACCTCCTGCTCATAACCATTTCCTTCACCTCCATGTTTCTTAGTTTCCTTCCTTATCGGCCTGCCCATAGCTCATTTCCTTCCAGATGGCACTTTTTTTGTTGTTGTTTTTTTGGGTTTTCGAGACAGGGTTTCTCCATAAAGCTTTGGAGCCGTTCCTGGAACTCGCTCTGTAGACCAGGCTGGCCTCGAACTCACAGAGATATGCCTGCCTCTGCCTCCTGAGTGCTAGGATTAAAGGCATGTGCCACTGCTGCTGCCCAGCTCAGATGGCACCTTTTGGTTGGGGATTGTTTTGTTTTGTTTAAAATTGGACCAGGTCCTAGGTACCTCAGAATGGTATTGAACTCACTATGTAACTGAAGCTGATCTTGAGCTGCTGATTTGCCTGCCTCCATCTACCAAATGCTGGAATTACAGGCAAGAGTCACTATGCCTGGTTAGATGTCTTCTTTGACTAAAAGGATTTGCTTCCTTTGGAAGTCATCCAGCCCATTTATTGCACCCCAGAAATGGCAGGGGTAGGGTGCTATTGGGACTGGGACCCCCTCTTTCCCCAAAACACCTTGATCAGCGCTGAGGATATGAGGATATAGCTCTGTGGAGAGCACTTGCCTAGCATGCATGAGGCCCTGGGCTCCATCCTGGTATCAGAGAATTTAATATGCCAGAAAAGATTATAAAGAGTTTAAGTAGCTTGTGAGGGAAGCACGGCTGGTAGAGAACCAGATCTGCCAGCACTTAATTATACTTGACAGATATACTTTCATTTTTTTTTCCTCCAACAAATATTTATTGAGTACCTACTGGGTGCCAGCTGTCATTCTAACCCTGAGGACACAGTGATTAACAGAGCCGATAAAATCCTCAGGAAGGTTAACTCCTCCCCCCAAAGCAAACGAGATCTGTCTAGTGTCTCTTCAAACATAAATTATGGCACAGCTCCATGCTAGAGCATTTGCTTAGCATGTGTGAGGCTCTGGGTTCATTCCTTAGCACCAATTTAAAAAAAAAAAGTTAGAACATTAAATACTACGTTTGCCAGTTTAGTATGAAGTGATCACTGAATTGGTGAATCCAATTCAGACTTTATTCACACTTAACTAAAAGTGATACTTACTGCCTTGTTTAAGGCTCTGTAGTCAAGGCAGGGTCAGCAGGGTCATCGCACATATTTTGATGTGTAGCTCCAAGGTGCTGATGTGGTCTGGGGCACATCTCTAGGTTTGTGGAAATGATGACTGATCAGTTCCTCTTATCTGTCTGTGCAGAAGACTCTCAGGTCACCAGCACAATATCCCCCCTACAGTCTCCGCACAAGGGACTTCCTCCTCGGCCACCATCATCCTCGCACAACAGGCCTCCTCCCCCACAGTCCCTGGAGGGGCTCAGGCAGATGCACTATCACCGCACCGACTATGACAAGTCACCCTTAAAGCCCAAAATGTGGAGCGAGTCCTCTCTAGACGAGCCTTATGAGAAGGTGAAGAAACGCTCCTCCCACAGTCATTCCAGGTGAGTTGGGTTGGGACACCCAAATGAGGTCTCTGGCTGCACTTAAGCAGAATCGAAAGGTGGCCCCTCCCATCACGGTATTCCCAGAGGATGAGCAGTTCAGCTTTGCTCACAAAGCCCTCTGCCGTCAGCCTCACAGAAGTACAGCTTTGTCATCCAAAGGGAAAATACCAATGGCTTGGCTCATGATCACCCTGTTGGCAGACGGCTTTAATGCCGTTAAATTCCACAGGAATTAGGAAATTGTAGCCAGCAGTATTCCAGAATGGCAAAGGAGAGTCCAATCAGAGGCTCCCCAAGGTGGTGCAGAACCTAAACCATCTTCCAGCCGATTTCTGGAGCCAAGCTGCTGCAATGCAAGATGCACATTAGCAGCTCATTTCTAGGTTAATATCAACAACGTAGAGATGATGACTTGGAAGACATTTTAGGTTTGCTTCTGTTGTCTCCATTTTCCATAATCACACAGCCCCCATGAACAGGAATTTTGTTTCTCGGAAAATACGCTGTGCTGACTGCAGAGGTGGAGGGGACAAAGCCCCCTCCAGTGGGACAGTGAGAGTTGGAGTCCTGGGTAAGCTTTCCCTACAGTTAGATTCACTGTCCCAAGAGAGTCAGCCCCTACCACTGGGGAAAGGTGCCACATTATGTGACCAGCATGGCTTTCCTCTGCTTGCAGCAGCCACAAGCGTTTCCCCAGTACAGGAAGCTGTACTGAGGCAGGAGTAAGCAGCTCCTTGCAGAACAGCCCCATCCGAGGCCTCCCACACTGGAACTCCCAGTCTAGCATGCCATCCACCCCAGACCTGCGTGTCCGGAGTCCCCACTACGTTCATTCCACAAGGTGAGTCTGCTGGGCCTTCAGACTACCTGCCTTTCTGGTCCACACCTTGGTACAATGAGACAGTGTAGCCCCAAGAACAGGTGAGCTAGAGTCAGACTCCATCCTGCCTGCTTCACCCTGAACACTCATACAGCCACCTGTCCAGATCCAGGGACTTGTGGAGCCAGAGAATTCCAGTCTCCTGGAGAGAGCTAATAAGGATCCTAGTAGGAGAGAGGGCAGGAAAACTAGCCCAGTTAATGTAGGAGGTGCAGCAGCCTTGTATACCCCAGGCTAATCTCTGCTCCCCATTCCTCATAGACCTTTCTCATGAGGTCTGCATCTGTTCTGGACTCATGTCTCAAGGCATACATTTAATATGATCAGAAAATGGCTTCACTGAATCACAATCCTTTTCTAATATTGTAAAGCCAGATCATGGCAGGTCACTGGTAAGGGTTATGTACTTCTGCCTGTAGGTAGTCAGGAGTCGCTAGGAATATGCATATGTAGTTCCAGCATTTGGTACCATTATCTATCTCTTGTTGATTGATATTGGTGGATAAGCAGAGTGGCTCAGAGGCAAAGTCTTGATACTATTGGTAGGTATTTGTATCGTTCATGTTTAGGGGTTCCATGTTTCACCAACCCTCCATTTTAGAGTCATTGTAGGAAACAGCCATTGGCATTCATTTCAGAGTAGTGTTTGGTTCAATCAGAGAGAGAGCCTCTGTTAGACATTTTGTTACTGATTTTGGTCAACACTTTTTAGAGGAAACCCTGTGTGAATCCTAGGTGTACTTCCACTTCCCTGGCTCCTCCTCCAGGGACTCTTAGCTCCCTTCCTCACCTGGGGCCTAGGGAAGTACCTGGGTTTCTAGGGCAACCCATTGGCTAGAGGCCCTGAGCCTCATAGGCTTTTACACTCCAGTCCTATGGCTTTCATGGGACCCTTTGACCCAAAACCCCAAGACTAACCCTGCGGTCTCCCCACAGGTCGGTAGACATCAGTCCCACGAGACTGCACAGCCTCGCACTGCACTTTAGGCATCGGAGCTCCAGCTTGGAATCCCAGGGCAAGCTCCTGGGCTCAGAGAATGACACTGGGAGCCCCGACTTCTACACTCCGAGGACTCGTAGCAGCAATGGCTCGGACCCCATGGATGACTGCTCCTCGTGCACCAGCCATTCAAGCTCAGAGCACTACTACCCGGCACAGATGAACGCCAACTACTCAACGCTGGCTGAGGACTCGCCATCCAAGGCGCGCCAGCGCCAGCGGCAGAGGCAGCGGGCTGCAGGCGCCCTGGGCTCGGCGAGCTCCGGCAGCATGCCCAACCTAGCAGCACGCAGTGGGGCTGCAGGCGCGGGCGGCAGCGGCGGCGGCGTGTACCTGCACAGCCAGAGCCAGCCGAGCTCCCAGTACCGCATCAAGGAGTACCCACTGTATATTGAGGGCAGTGCCACACCCGTGGTGGTTCGCAGCCTGGAGAGTGACCAGGAGGGCCACTACAGCGTCAAGGCGCAGTTCAAGACCTCCAACTCCTACACAGCTGGCGGTCTGTTCAAAGAGAGCTGGCGCGGGGGGTGGCGACGAGGGCGACGCAGGCCGCCTTACACCATCGCGCTCCCAGATCCTGCGGACTCCTTCGTTGGGGCGTGACGGCACCCACGACAAAGGCTCTGGCCGTGCCGCGGTATCGGACGAGCTGCGCCAGTGGTACCAGCGTTCCACAGCCTCGCACAAGGAGCACAGCCGCCTGTCGCACACCAGCTCCACCTCCTCGGACAGCGGCTCCCAGTACAGCACCTCTTCCCAGAGCACCTTCGTGGCGCACAGCAGGGTCACCAGGATGCCCCAGATGTGCAAGGCCACGTCAGGTGAGCAGAGTGGTGGGACTGCGGCGACCTGGGTAGCCTGTAGGTTGCCTAGACTTTGCAGCCAAGAAAAGGAGTCATTTATTCTGGAGGCCTTGCTGTGGAATGTGGGGAGCCCATGGCTCTCATCCCACCACTAGAGTTGCTTCCTTCCTTAACCGGGGCACAGAGCAAGCTTTCCGTTAGCCTTCTAGTTAAGGGCGGAAAGCCCTGTGATGTCAGGTCTCGGGGTTTATCCTGCTAAGGGTGCGCCTTTTTCCTGGTGAAGAAAAATTCTAGTACGTTAGAGACCCGAGTTATAACCTTGCCAAGAAAGGCTGGGTTGAAAGTGGGTCCTGGGTCTTGAGGCCCTGGGGGAAGAAGTGTTACGTAGCTTGGCTGCTCCTGGCTTTTCTATTCCAATGATGTCATGATACCATCACAAAGTAATTTCTTTTTCCTTGATACTGTGTCACACTGAAGTTTGAACCCAAAGCACTGTGCAGTGCCACATTAAGCAAAAGATGGGAGAACTGTCCCTATGAAATAACAATGCTAATAATCAACATTAGCTTAGCATTTACCTTTGCTACATCAGTGATGCACACTTGTATATTCATACCACTTAGAGAGTGGTAAAAACAAACAAAACAACAACCCCACTACCCTTCCCTCTAGTAGGCAGAAAAAGAGGATTCTGAGACAAATAGTAAGCAGTACAATAAAACCAAGAACTGGGGATGCATGTCATCTGAAAGGTAGTTTGGAGCCTGGAAGGAAGAAGTAATACATTCTGCCTCCATATCCCCACTGCCCTTTTCATTAGGGCATACATGCCAAACAAGTGCCAGAGACTAGACCACAAGTGATCTAGGCAGTCCTGGGTGCACCATAGCCTATAAGGTCCTACACCTTCCTCCTGTTCTGTTTATTTTTTTAGAAACCAAGCCACTGGCTTCCCAGCAAGATTCTGAGAATGGATACATTATGCATAGCATCAGAAGGTCATGATCACTTCTGGTCCTCTTAGATCCAGTGGTTAAGTACCAATGGCAAAAGGATAGGATTGTTTCATCCTCTCAAAATTGCCGTTCGTGGGGATATGCTTTACTAGATGATGGCAGGCAGATATTATTACTAATATTTTAGTAAATTGTATCTGAGGTTGACAGGATTCCACCCCACCCGTCAAAATGCAAAGGATGCATTTAAGTAGGATTTATTTGGTGCTAAGTTCTCCTAACTAGATTTCTGTGTGTTTACTGATGGTAGAACACCTACATTTGGATGAGCTGTTAAAGCTCTGTTCATTTAAGAGTTATTGAAGTAGCAGTTGGAAAATCTGAGACAGCAGAGGACTTTTTGGAGGCCCTTCCTACAATAAGGCATGATCCTCACATAGGGGCCACGTCTAAAATGTCATGAGGCAGGTCTCCACCACAGGAACATGGGGGCTTCCCATTCTCAGTTGGAGAAGCCATCCTGTGGCCTCAGTCAGAATGAAGGAATGTAGTTAGGAGGAGAAAATACATTTGGGGGTACCAAGGTATTTCCCCACTATGTCATGGGGCCAGAGACGCTGCCTACAAGGCCATGTCTGGCAATGGTAGGAGGTCTGCCATGGGGTTTGCCATTGAGTTATGAGCTCCTTCATCTGACCTGTCTTCCCCTGCTTTTCTCACACCAACTACATACAGCTGCCTTACCTCAGAGCCAGAGAAGCTCAACACCGTCAAGTGAAATTGGGGCCACCCCACCAAGCAGTCCCCACCACATCCTGACCTGGCAGACTGGGTGAGTTGTCCTTCAAAGTGTTGACTTGGTTCTTCTGGGCTCTCAACTGTACTAGCTAGGAAGACCAGCAGCAGCACTGAGCTCCCAGGGATGGAAGGATGCGTCGGCAAATGAGTGCCAAGGCGCCTCAGGCTTCCTTTCAAAAGAATCTCCCCGTATTGCTGTCACCTTCTCCCCAGCTGGCCTACTGTCTTTGACGGGGATGAATTCTACGTGGTTCTATTTAAAAGCAGGTAGTGATTTCCTGGGCTGCAGGAAGGCAAACAAAGCAGTGGATTCAATTCCAGGCAGCGTTGGATTTTTCCAAGGCCAACTTGAAATGCCAAGCCAAACTGTCAAGGGTGGGAGGGAGTACCCTGAGCCAGATATTACACATGCTTCTCAGTGTGGTCACTGTCTTAATATCGGGATGCATCCTGAGAAAAAAGGGCTCCTGTCTAGGTTAAGCAGTTCTCCATCAGCAAAGGGGATCCTGTACCTTGAGACCTTTAAGTAGAGGCTGCACACAGCAAAATAACTGACACTGGAAGTCAGCTTTTGTTTGTAGCTTTAAGTGTGGATTTCGGGCAGAAGCAGTGGCTGGTTAGGATGCTCTGACCTGTCAAAGGGTCAAGCAGACACAAGTATCCTGCTTTGTTCTTATCACATGCTGTCACTTTCTACCCTGCGCCTCTCTTCTGTTGATGCCTCTCAGATGTTACATTCTGTCAACACCTGTTGGTTACTGGAAATGGGCCCCATATCCAGCTCAATCCGCAGCTTTGGCTGTTGGGCATTGGTGGGCATGTCTGGGGAAATCTGACAGCTGTGAGCTGAATTATGAGAAAACCACAGTCCCACAGCTGGTTCCACTGACTGCTCAGGCTCCCACGCTTGGCATCTTTACTCCTCCACATTTATCTACAGAGAGCTGACACCAGGCCTTTTCTGGAACCTTCATTTTTAGTGGAGAAGAGGAGAGCGAACACCAAGGCTGACAGCTTTTCCAAACATAAATGAGTTTCATGGAATTCTGTCTGCTCCCTGGCAAGGGAAGGATCTAGATCTTTTGGGTTTACAAGTGAGACAGAGACAATGAATCATATACCTTATGTTTTTCTGGTAGGTTCTAAAATGTGGACCTTAGGCCAGCAGTTTGGGCTTCACCTGGGATCTTCTTGGGCCTACCCAAAACTGAATCAGAAGCTCTGGGGTGGGCCTATTGGGTGTATTTAAATGAGCCCTCGGGTCATTAGGATCAATGACTGGACACCCACTGAACCACTCCATGCTGCCTCTTTACTCTTTTCAAATTAAGAAAACACACAGCCTACAACTACAGCATTTCTCATGTCCACTCCTCAGTGTGGCTTTTGCCAGTAGCTACCTCTCTGTTTATATTACAAGTCACTGACAACACTTGTTCATACCATCCTCTCTACAGCTGTAGCCTCTGAAGTCAGACAGCTTCTTGGCTTAGGGTCTAAGAGTCTCCCAGGATTAATTCATACAAGAGTGACACATCTGTATACCTCTAATGGCTAAACCAAAGCATCCAAATAGGACTCTTGGAATCCTCTGTGGACCCTTGCAAGTTCCTGGGCCATACCCAGTTTTATCTGATCCAACTATTTGACTGTATCACTTGATTAATAAACAGGCTCTGACATTTACAAGCATCCATCCCACCCCGCTCACTCAAGTCAGCCCTTGTACATGCCTCCTTTATCACATGTAGCCAGTGAGAGCTCTAAACAAACTGGAAACAAAAAGATACTGTTCTTGAAGTCCAATGTTTTGCCAGATTGTGAATTGTTCAAGAATAATGTGATAAGAAAACAAGACAATGGGTAAAAATTGCCACCACCCTGCCTTCCTAACATAACTAATGAGGTCTTGTCCCTCAGTGATGGAGACTGAAAGTTCTGCATGCCTCTTACTGTGTCGGATAACCAGTGGGTCTTTCCGGGGTGTTAATAAGCTACTAATCATGTGTGCCGGTTCTTCTATGTAACATGAACTCTCTTCTCTTCCTCCTTCCGCTCTCCTTTGTTCAGAGAAGCAACAGAAAACTCTCCCATCATGGATGGGTCTGAGTCTCCAACTCACCAAAGTACTGATGAATAGAGGTATTGTAAGGGAACGTTTTGTTCTTACTGCCCACGAGTGTGTGATCCAGATGTCCTGCATATGTGCTGCTTCTGCCCATGTCATAGTTTCCAGTAGGAAATGTCTGAATGGTGTGGAAGCTATTATTTTTATGTTTTATTTCTAGATACATGTGGAGCTATGTGTTTGGATGTGTGTTTTTACATCAGATGTAGAATAGTCCACATTCTCCTTCCCAGAAGAAATCACCATAGTATATTTAGACTTTCTAGGCTTTAAATACAAACAAAAAATAAGTTGTAGAGGTTTGTTGTTTACCAGGTTTGTAAGTAGTATCTATGAAAACAGCATCACTGTTGTTTAAAACAAAACTGAACCCTGAGTAAGTATTTAGTGCTTACATTAGAAGTATTGAGTGCTCTACAAATTTAAGTCAAAATGCTAAAAAAGACCCAGAAGCGAGAGGTGCCTTTTAGTTCTCACACACACTTCGTGAGCCTGGCTTTGAAGAACTACAGTAAGGCAGAGAAACCATTCCAAGAGCAAAAACCACAGGTGTGGATCCCAGCGGGGCTTGGGAGAAGAGCAAAGAATCCCATATAGCAGTAAAGAGAGAGGAGCGCTTTAGCCTGGAATGCAGGACAGGACGAGACCATGAACAATTTTTACAGTTGGCCAAATGGGGATTAGGAAAGCAGGGGAGGAAGGTGGACAGCTCATCCTCTGGTGGCAGTGAGGGGACTGAGAGACAATGATGGCACAACATTTTTGAATTTGAGTTATTTTTCTCTTCCTATATGAAGGGATTAAAATATGCTAAGTGATGGTAGAGACTTAAAAAGCTCATGTGGGAATATGGTTTAATCCGTTCAAAATAAACTAAAGATAATACTGCTGGGTAGCAGCAGCTCACACCTTGGCCAGCGGAGTCATGATGACACAGAGGCTTTATGACCACTGGCCTACAGCACTGTTCACTAACCCAAATATGTCCAGCCCATTGGTTTGGTATGTTAAAACCCCTATCTCAATTCACAGTGTACAGGGAGATATGGCATCATTCAATATTTAGTTATTACTCGCTTTTTAAAAAGTGATTTAACCTCAGACTATTTAGGATCCAACATACAAGAGATTCAGATGTGTTCTATGACATTGAGCTGTGTGAGATGGTGTTTTCCAACATGTGTTCTAGAGGTGTGAACAGGTGATACTGTGTGAGACACTCCAAGTGAAACAAAGTAACGCATAACTTCTCAGAGCCTCTGGTATGTGCTCAATGTACAGTATGATTGAGCCCACATCACACTGTATCAGAAACCAACTTCTAGAAGTTTCTAGGAAGCTGTACCAGTATTTGCTGCACAGGAAAGAGACACCAACTCGATAAGCTTAAACAAATGAACATGTATAAGCTGCTAAGCTGGGAAGCTGAGGCAAAGCTAGGGCCGAGCTCCCTAGCTGTTTCCATCCCCACATCGAGGAAATAAACATCCTCATGCTTTCAAAGTCAAAGGCCATCTCTGAACCAGTGAGTGTGGCTGGAGAACCTAATAGGTCACGTGTTCCCTCTGGCAGGCGTAAGAGCACTATGAAGGGACCGTTCCCTGGAGCCATGCACATCTCCTGCAGAATCCAACCACCTTTCCCATTAAAAGTTCTTGGTTCTTTTGACACAATTTACAAAAGCCAGTTTCGCAGTGGCGAGACATTGTTTGCAGAATGAGTATAACTGCATCATCCACTCATTTACCCCCAAAACACACCCAGCACCAGTGTCCTAACTAAGGCCTTGCCTTTGCTTCTAAAGCCACATTTAATCAGAATTAAGCTCATGGACTTCCAGTGCTCCAAGCACAAGGCTGTCATGGAAACCGACCAGAATACTCGGAGATGGCTTGGGATTTTTCCAGCTTTCATGGACTTTGCTAGGTCCGACGACGAGGGATGTTTACAAAGTATTAAATACTCAATGTATTCCTGGAGAAGTAAGCAAATCAGGCAGTAGTAAGAGTGGCTGATGGTCTTCAGGGTTAGCTAACTTGGGAGGCTTTTGAGATACTCTTTAGAAGAGGTCGGCATCTCTTCCTGGTACCCATCCCGAGTATGCCCCTGGCCCCAGGCATGGGAACTGAAGGGTAGCTTAGGAACAGTTAGGACTTCCTTTAAGTAGGGCTGCAGCCACTCACCTTTGTGAGCACTTGCTGATACCTAGGTAGTAGGGAATTAGTAGGTTAGAGGAGCACCCATCTAACCTACTAATACTACTTATCCAAAGAACTTTCTGTTTTCTTCCATGTATACTTTTCTCTGTAGAGAAATAGATTTTTATTTTATACTATTTTTTGGTGCTGAGCATTAAGCACAGGACCATTATATGCTAAGCATGCTTTCTACCACTGAGCTACAGGCCCAGTCCCTGTATGTTTTTTAAAATACTTTTATAAAATAACATTATTGATTTAAAAAGCATAGTCAGGTGGTAGTGGTACACACCTTGAATCCTAGCACTCGGGAGGCAGAGGCAGGCTGATCCCTGTGAGTTCAAGGACAGCCTGGTCTTTCAGGACAGCTAGGGCTACACCGAGAAACCCTGTCTCAGACAAAACAAGGCTCACGTGTTGACTGTTCTTCCAGGACAGTGATAACTTACCACAGAAGTGCAGTTAACCCTTGGGTCTGATGTAAGGCAAACCACTGGCTGTCGTGTAGGAAGTCATCCTGAGGAACACAGCCCCAGGGGCTCCTCAGCTGGCTTCATCTGAGATCATGGATGGGACTTTCAAAGTTCCCAGTAGTACACTCCCCGTGCCAACCTCAGCATAGGCAGACTCAGGCCTGGACATGAGCATTTCTGAGGGTACCACGTGATCATTGTTAACTTGTACTTCCTGAGGTTTTTAGAGGTCCCTTTGTGTAATCTTGGTCTCCGAACGCCTTCCGTACACCAAGTGCCATGGAGCCTTCCACGTCTCACCATGTGTGGAGGGCACGTCACTCCACATGTACCCTGAACACGGACCCACCTGTACTCCTCACTTCTAACCCATCATCTCCCTTTGGGTCCACAGGAGCTACAGTGATAGCTGCTTCCTGGATTCCTCCCTCTATCCAGAGCTAGCTGATGTCCAATGGTACGGGCAGGAAAAAGCCAAGCCCGGGACCCTCGTGTGAGCCAGCCCGGCCTCTTCTGACCGCCGCACGCCATTCTGAGTCACCTCACTGCCTCTCAGTTGCCTTACCCAGACACACTGTCACCTGCACCAGCTTCGGCCCTTGGCACTTTTTTTCTCCTGTCTCCATATCCCCTTCACCCTCAAAAACCTGACTGAGGAGACATTCTGGAAGGTTCCGATCCCACTGTGTGTCCCCTGGCTCTCTTACCCAGAGAGCCAGGCAACAATCCTCAATGGCACCTTGGTGGTTTCCCTCTGCCATGACAGCTCCAGGCCAGGAACTGTCAGGGAAGCCAACACACGCAATTCCTGTGGAAGAGAAGCATTGGTAGAGAATGGAAAACAGACCTACCAGTGTGCAGAGACGGTGATGCTGCGTCCAGCTGCCACCTTAAGCCAGCTGAGCGCTTCAAGAGGAGGATGCCTCCTGGGGATATTCAGTTTACACCTGAAATGTTCTGTATTCTGTAACGAGACAGCCTGCAAGAGTACCTACGGGGAAGAGTGAGAAAGAAGACCAGCGCTTCGGAGACGCATCGGAGGGTCACAATTGGTTCTATGCTGCCAAAGATTCGACACATTCAACAATAAACAGATACGAGGGGCCAAGAGGAATACACTGTTTCTGCAGTGAAATTTCTTTTCAGTTCTAAACTGCTTCTATGCAGCACAAGTGAGAAGTCCACCATCTGTAAATCATGTCCTGTCGTGACCCATCTCCTGTCCAGTCCACTTCTCCCCACCTGAGAGCCTGGAAATGAACCTAATGGGACCGTGAAGACGGAGGAGGTTTGGCTGGCAGGCACAGAATCTGTCGGTCTGGACACGGAGGAGGAGCAGGGCACTGTTAGGACCGCCTGATACAGGGGCCTCCGCCTACGTCCCCAAAGCTGCTTTCCTTTTGGGATTGGTCAGAAGCTAAAGGTGATCATTGCCAAAAGTAGTCCTCTCGTGAAAACAGCCAGTAAAAGTGTAACCTTTCTTCTTTGTACAAGGCGTTTCATTTTCTTTTTTATGGGAAACCAAGGGAAAAAGCACATTGCAGTCTATTCAAGTGTTTTACTGTCGTGGCTCATTTTGTTTGTTAACACTTGTGTGACAAAGAACTCAGATGGACCTCTCCTGTATGTCACTTAGTCAAAGACCCCAAGTATGCCCTTAGGTAGGAAGATTGTTTTTTTAAATGTGTCTACCAGCCAGCAGGCAGAGCAGAGTTGAGACAACTCAGCTCCCAAAGGGCCCATTCACCTCCAGCAGTATCCATGACCTTGATTTACCACCTCTGTCCACAGATACCAAGAGGAAAAAAGAAGGCAAAAAAAAAAAAAAAAAAAAAAAAGAAAAAAGATTAAAAAAAAGAAAAAAAAAAAAAGCATGTGTGCAAGCTGCCCGTTTACATGTGTTTTGAGCTATGCTTAACACACAACCAAAAAGCCATCAATCTTCAAAGGCCTCAAAATTTTATAATAACTAACCAGTGAACAGTCTTAGCTGGGTTACTCAAGAAGGCACAAAAGTTTCCATGGAGGTAATACATGTTAATATACGTGGGGCTTGTGGGGGTCACCTTTGTAAGGACTTCCTGTGGGAAAGGCATCCAGGAACAGGAACCAGGGTAGGAGTACTTCTGTGGGAAGAAAGCAGATCTAAAAGTTGGCTGTGGCATCAAAAGAAAAACCTTTGTTGTTCATGTAGGTGAATCCAAAAACAATAGACTCCACCAGATGAGGAGGGTAAGAAATGGACATCAGAAAGTACTATCCCTGTTGCTTACTCTGCAGTAGTTTGGAAAGCTCTGGAAGCCACCAAGCGGTAGCATTTACACCAGGCAGAAGCACCCATACCATGCGGTCTTAGGCCTCCTCTGCCATTTTTCTATGGCCCATTCAAGGCGGGGTACCCCAGAGCTGGGCATGCTGGTTTGATGATTCAACTTTCAGAAACAGTACTCTTCCCGGACACTTCGAGGGTAACCCTGTAGATTGGTGGAAACTGGGTAATGGTACAAAACGAATCTGAGGCTTGACAGAGATGGGGGCTATCAGTTGGTTTGTTTGGGTTTTTTTTTTTTTTTTTTGCTCCTAGTATGTTGATCAGATCTGCAAAAGGTTTATTCGGGGATTTTTCCCCCCTACCTTCCCTAAAAGGAAATGTGACACATTGGGTCAGTGTTTTGTTTTGTTTTCCAAAAGGAGATGCCTGAATAATTAGACTGAACTATGGTGCAACAGGAAAAGTCCAAAGGGAAACAACGAACAAGACAAGGTTACATAGTTGCAGGTTATAACACAGACCTATAACAGTTTGAAAATCAGTTCTGAATTCCGTTGGATCAATGAGAGAGGCAGAAAGAATCTAAAATGTAATGCATTTGGGAGCAGAGAGGAATTGTATGGGAGCTGTGAATACCATCAGGATAGTCTGGTAGTAAGGACAGAGATTAAGTAAAACAGGTTTTACTGTTTAGCTGTGTTCAGTTAATACAATGTACATAATAAGCATTAGTCCTTTGAGACTGACTTGACAAATGGTCAGTGTGGTGGTGAACTCTAGGTGTTGTATTCAAGCACCTGCAAACGCTTTACAGATCCCTATTTCTTTAAAGGAAGATGAGCTACGAAGCCCCCAGTCTGATCTAAAGCCCCTATTGGATTCTTTGGGTACATGTAAGAAATTGCCTGTTTCAACCAGAAGACTATGTTGTGAGCCAGGTTGGTTTATTTTGTTATATGCAGGTGAGTGTTGAAACTGTTAAAATCCCAAGTTGTTTTCATTCAGTATTAGTTTAGTTCTAAATATAGCAAACCTCATCCAGGTGCTATCAGATGACCAATTACTGCTTAGTTAACTAGGTGTAAAGTTTTACATATCCATTCATGTCAATAGTTTATTACAAGTTGTGTAAAATGGACTCTAGTTTAATAATGGGGGGAAAGATTAGGTTGCTCCTGAAACTGACTGTAGAGCATGTAAAATGATTTTACTGGATTCTGTTCAACTGTAATCAATGAAAAAGATGTATGTTGTAGACAAAGTTGCAGAATTAAAAGAGAAATCTGCTTTTAATTTATTCTTTTTGTATTAAGAATTTGTATAGTACCTTTACATTTTGCAGAACAGTGTTGTCAACACTTATTAAAGCATTTTCAAAATGAAAACACCCCAGTCGCCTCTTGGACACTGTTTGTTTCTAAATGATAAATATGTAACCATGCTCCAGAAATCTCTGTCAAGTGCACTGGGCTCTTTTTTAACACACACAGTATTCCTTTTGGTTTGGGCTTGTTTTTTAGATACAGTCTCATTCTGCAGTCTGTGCCAGCCTGGAACTTACCATATAGCCCAGGGTGGCTTTGAACTCACAATCTTTTTGCCTCCAGCCTGAGTGCTGGTATATGCCACCACAACCAGCTATGCATGGTACTGTTGGCTTGCCAGATGAGGACGTGGTAGAGGCTAGTTTTCTGTTACATTATCTACCCTCTAAAGCATACACTGAAGCAACAGCCTATTGCATTTACACAAGTATCCTAATTAAGGTATATGGCTCCCGGCTTACTTACTGCAATTGTATCTCTGACCCCTAACCTGACAGACATCTCTGTCCTAGCAGGAAACTAGAAGTCTAGCCTCCAGGAACACCCTGGATGGAAAGCCCTTCCTGATCACTAGAGTAGGACTAAAGCTTGCCAAGAAGAGTAACAATGCACCGAGAAGCTGGACCTGTCTAAAAATGAGCTAAAGGGACAGCTGACAACTTCCTGAACTCTGGCAACTGCCTGGGAAACTTCTTAGGGGAGTATCAGAGCATCCCAAAATAATCTACACTTGAAAAAGAAAAGGCCTCTTGTAAACATGCATAAAGATGCCAGAAATGAGGCTACGCTCTAAGCTCCATCACACAAAAACAACTGGAGCCCAGGAAGATGGCACTGTCTTATGCTTCCTGTCCCTTTTATACACACACGCATGCACGCACGCAGGTGTGTGCACACACAAACACACACACGTACACAGTCCTTCCCTCTCCTTATATCAACAAGATAATGCTAGTTTCTATTTTGATTCCCAGAGAACACAAAGTAAACACCCTAATCCTGCAGAAAATACTAAAAATATCCAGCCCTTGACTTCCCAGAATATCTGTTAAAAACACTTACACAAAACTATCCCAAGAGGAGTGTGCAGACCCACTTGAGGACTGGTGAGTAGACAGCGGCCTCCATCAAGGCACTGCACATTGGTACAGAACCCATGTCCTCTAAAGCTTAGGGGTTCACAGATGAGGCAAAGCAGAACAAGATCGATATCTAACAGGCAAGGGACTCTACCACATTAAACTGGGAGGAGATATGGCCAATTCCCAAGGATACCAGAATAATCGATATGTAAACAGGAGCTCTCTCACTCAGACCTTGTTCAAGGAGTTGGCCTCTTTGAGGGCAGGAGAAGGTGGAAGAGGCACTAAGCTCTAAGCACTAAGCCAAGCTCCCAGCTTAGTCACTTCTATTCAGCCAAGATCAGAAAAGTTGACATTACAATACTGTCGATAAGTAATTGATAAGGTCTAGAGTTGTGTACACCCACACACACGGGGGGGGGGGTTGTTAAGGAATTTTTTTTTTAGTAGAAACTTTTAAGATTCTATCCCCATAAGCTAGTAGGTTCCTTTTGTTTCTCTTCTGCGTGCCCATTTCCCCTAAAACTCAGTCCAGTCATGCACTCATACCCTCCATTGTACCCAACCCAGTCATCAAGATGGACTCCTCATGATGCCAAATGCAATGGTTAACTCTCTTTTGTCATTTTATGGGACTTACCAGCAGACACTGGATGCAGACGATGCTCCTTGCTTGACTGAAAGGCCTTCTTCACGTGGACCATATTCTCCTCTATCACAGTCCAAAGCTCTCCTTATCTTCATCTCCCTGACCTTGAAGTGTCCCACAGCTTTGTCCTTGGACTGCCTTACTCTCGACAATTACTTTACTTGGCTTCCTGTGTTTTCTCACCACTATTACAAAATTCCTGAGATAAACAACCTGAGGGAAGAAGGTTTTATTTGACTCAGTTTTAGAGACTTCAGTTCATCATAGCAGGGAAGGTGTGGTAGCAGGTCCTTGAAAGGATAGGCATCTTGCTTCTTGGCTGACCAGAACAAAAAGCAATACTGGAACAAGAGGCAGACATAAACCCCAAAGACCACCCCTAGTGAACTTCTTACACCACTAAGGCCCCACATCCCAAAAGCTCCATGACCTCCCAACAGAGTACAACCATCAAGGGACCAGGCATTCAAACACATAAGCCTGCTGGGAACACTTCAGATTCAAACCGTTAACACTCACATCTGACCTCAGTTTGCTATGCCCCCTTTATGCCAACGGCATCAGTATTTTCCACCCACCCTGGACCTCTTCCCTCAATCTGTACTTCCTAGTGCCTCCTCAGCAGCTAGATGTTTAACATGATCAATGTACAGAACTGAACTCTTGACCTTCCCCTCCAAACATGCTCCAATGGCCTTCCTCCTCGACTTAAAGGCCGCTCCATCCTCCTAGGGCTCAGGCCAAAGATCTTGCAATCATCCCTGACTGCTCTTTTTCTTCCCACATCTGCAGTAGACAAAATAGATATGGATGCTCATCCTGGGAGATTTCTATTTCATTGTGGGAAAGGGGAAGAAAATAAAAACTAATTATTTACCAGAGTGACAGGAAGGCAGGGACACAAGATTCAGCCTATACAGAAAAGGCAATACCATTTCCTCCAAGTCTGGTGAGAAGAAATGCCGGGAAGCTTGCAGATACCATTCTTAAGACTGCTTCCAAATTCAACTGGTGTGAGAAAAAGGTGAGGCCACCGCTCCATAAGACAGGTAAGAGGGCGTCAGGATACAGCAATCTCAAAGCATTCTAATAAATACACCTGTGAGCCCTAGAATCAGAGATTCGGCTCAAAGGGATAGAATGCCCTCTTCTGCCTCCACAAAAGTGCAAAGGTGTGCATGCTCCCACACAGGAGAGCTTACACTCAAACACACAGAAATAATCAAATAATAAAACACCATGATTTTACAGAAAATACAAACATTCACACACAATTCCCTCTTCCCTCAAATCCTATGCTCTCAGGAATGCTACTACGATGCCACCATTAAACTAGAGAAAAAAGTGACATTCAAGCTGACATACTGGGCTGGGGATGGCCCAGTGGCTAAGAGCACTTGCTACTGACTCTTACACAGGACCCAGATTCAGTTCCTAGCACTCATGGCAGCTCACACCATCTGTCACTCCACTTCTATGGGATTCTGACTTCCAGAGGCACTGTCCAAATGTAGTATGCTTACATACATGTTAGCAAAGTATGAACATAAAATAAATCTTTTATAAATGTTTTTAAAAGAATGACATATGATTTGATTTTTATAGGGTCTATCACACAAAGATAGCTGAAAAGATTATATCAATATCCAAGTTGGTCACAAGATTAGGTCTCTCCCTTTAACAATTATTTAGCACAACAGTCAGCCTCACCATACCTGTGCCTAAGAGAATGTCTTAGACATGACATGAAGTCAGTCTTGGTAAGGGTCTTCATAAAAGGGATTGTATAAAAGGCCTTTAAATACAGGAAAGAGGTACTCAACTGAGTTACTCACTGGGCAAAGGCAAGTTAAATCCACCGTGTAACACTATGCTAAAATGAAAGTTACAGAAGACATTTCAAATGTGAACAGATGTAGAGAAACTAAACTCTCAAATCCCAAAAGCAGGAGTGTATACTAGTATAAATACCTTACATTGACCTTGGTATAGTCTCTATAGAAATTTATATTCACCAGGAAATGCATATATAGAGTTCATGCAAAATGGAACAACTCCCATAAATCACAACTATATAAAAGAGTGAGCCGGGCGGTGGTGGCGCACACCTTTAATCCCAACACTCGGGAGGCAGAGCCAGGAGCATCTCTGTAAGTTCGAGGCCAGCCTGGGCTACCAAGTGAGTCCCAGGAAAGGCGCAAAGCTACACAGAGAAACCCTGTCTCAAAAAACCAAAAAAAAAAAAAAAAAAGAGTGAATACTAGAAACCTAAACTTTCACTGAACAAGTCAAACATAGGAAATCAAGCAAAGAATATGATCTCTGAATTAGGAAAACATACAAATACAAAACCAAGCAAATCTAACTTACCTGAGACATAACAAAGTACTTAATGCTTTATAATCTGCTAAATTTCTTATCAACCCTAAGAGCCAAGTGTTACTTGTGTATTAAAGAGAAGCAAACTCCTTTTGTTCTAAGTTCACCCAACAAGCTGTTTCCTTCCTTAAATCAGCTGATGCTTCCTTTTATTAGTAGTTTTCACAAAGTATTAATAAGCTGAGAGGGCCACAATCAGCATATGTTACTCCAGAAACACCAGGGCTGGAGAGATGGGTCAGTCGGTAAAAGCACTTGATGCACAATCCTGAGGACCTGAGTCTGACTTCCTAAAATCCACACAGAAGCTGGACACATAGTAATGCTAGCAGTTACAGCACTCCTACAAGAGGATGGAGAGGGAGAAGAACCCCTGGAACCTGCCGTGCCAGCCACCCTAGAGCATGCACGGGCAAAACTAGAGATCCTACTGTCTCAAATAAGGTGGAAGATAAGGACTGACTGAAGTTGTCTTCTGAGATCTTCACGCGTGCACACACACACATACCCACCACCACCATCAACCAAACACCAAAAACCAACAAACAAAATCCAGAACAGGAACACATACTGCCTCAGACACGGTCAGGCAGCTTGTTCCAGTCCTCTGTAAGGGTGTCTATGCGATGCTGGGTCTGGAGGCGTCAGAAACACTCCAATCTACAACTTCAACTCCTTCACAGGACAGAAAGTCTCAGCCAAGCCCAAGCTGTAATAGCTGTAGGTCATAACGTTTCCTAAGCCTTCAAAGAAGAGCTCTCAAGTGCAAAGGCAATTTGGTTTTGGCAGGTTGTAAAACTGCAGCTGCAAGCCTGTGGGAATGACTTAGCTGCCATGCAGGAAGCTTGGTGAATGAGGCTGAGATCACCAAATAACATCCCGCCCGCCCCGCCCCCCCCAAAAGAAAATACAAGCTCCGGAGCCTCTGCTCTCCTCTGCTCTCCTCTGCGTGAAGGTATGCACTAAGCTTGGCCACTGAGCGGGGACAAAGGCAGCTGACAGTATTTCAGAGCAGGGCTTAGGGACAAGGAAGACACTACACAAAGAGAAGTGGCCTAGTTAAAATACAGCCATCATCAGCAGGGCACGGATTAGTTCAAGCACGCTGTGTAAAATACCCCAGTTTAAAGTGTGGAAAATACACAAATAGTCAATATTTTAATAGTAAACTATTTTGGCCAATGTATAAACCTTTTTTTTGTAATGAGCACAACTCCAAAATCTTGGCTGTGGTTAGCTCACACACAGCTGTCACTGCTAGCCAGCCACACAACACTCCCTAGTTATCCCATACCACCAGAACTTGCTTTTAAAATTTCAAAAGACTTTAGGCTATTGTACCATTAAAGTTCCAGTGGTTAAAATTTAGTCAGTGCAACTGCAGAGTCTGCGATGAAAACCGGTTACTATAGCAGTTTCCCAAAGCGACCCTCTGGAGACTTGTGCTGGCCTCGGCTCTCTGGACAGCTGGAAACGCTTCCATCAACACACCGTGAGAAAGTGCTTTCCAGCTCAAGACTCTCAAAATGACGCCATACCATAAATTTCTAGAGGATAAAGTTATGCTTTCAGGGGCTTCGTGGGAGAAGACTGCAGCAGGGAGGAGGTACAATCCATTAAGTTATCCGCTCAAGATGCCCAGACAAAAGAAACTTAAAGCTCAACTCAAGATTCTCTTTCATTCAGGCCTCCCTTCTGTGGTGGTAAGCCTTTCACTGTGGGCCTCGAAACAAAGTAGACAGGAATGCCCAAATCCAAAGCCCACAAAGACCGAGGAAACATTTCTCATCTTTCCCAAGCTGTTTATTTCCAGAATTCCTTTTCAACAGCAGTAACAAAGGTTTGCATTCCGGAATGATTTACTGGGGTCACACTCCAGAGTGGGCAAAGTACTAAACTAGGTTAAAACGTACCAGAAGGAAGGGCTTCAAACTACAAGTCCTACCACTACCGTCCCTACTTCCCAGTCCTTGCAGGCCCACAACAGATGCCCCAGGTCTGTTAGTGACCACTGCCTGCCTTGTTCTGCTCTCCCAGGACCTTCCCCTTTCTCTTACAATACCTAGACAAGGCCCCTGCTTTATCTCCTTAGTCCCCAGCCCGCAAACACTGAAAGCCTCTAGGCTGTGACAGTGATGGAAAGTCCTGTCAGTGGACAGTGACCCTCCTAGGAAATGAGATGCTCTCCAATTACAAGTTCTCTCCTCACACCGTGTGAGAGCAGAAAGCACTCAGCAGAAACTGGACTCGGGACCATTAACTTGGGGGTCTCTTCCTCGGCTAGCCACACACAGTGTAATCCTCTCCTGATGCTGGGAAGTGGTCCCTCCACAGTGTTCCCTCAAACTTGATCTTCAGAGAAAATGACTGACACTAATCTATAGCAGCATACAACATTCAAAATAGTACATGAACTTCAATGCTTTAGTATAAAAATAGGCTCTGTGATGGATGGCTTTACCTAGCCACAGGCTAATGTAAGTGTTCTGAACACATTTAAGACAGTTTAGGTCAAGCTAATTAAGTAGGGGGTATTAAATGCATTTTCAATGTACTGTGTGTTCACCTATATGATCAGGACTAATCCTGCATCCAATCAAGGAGCACCTGCATTTATTTCTGAAGGAAAAAAGTTTTTTATTAAGTCTGAATACAGAAAATCCCAGTTCTTGTGGATGGAATGATGGGGAGGCAGGAAGGGATATAGCTAATTAGAACTGTGACTGTTTAAAAGAAAAAGTATATATTTATTGTTTTAAAAAATTGAAACAAAAATATATAGTATATGCAGAAGTAAAATTTCCACGACTTGAATGAAAGATCATTTTTCTACATATCCCAGGAGTTTCTATATCACTTCTTTAATTTCAGACATGAAAACTGTCCTGAGAGAGCCACATATTTGAACAAGCTTCCCTCCACTCAAACTCAGAATGGCTAAAGTCACAGAATAACACCCCTTACACACACACACACACACACACACACACACACACACACCAAAAAAAAAAAAAAAAAAAACAAAACCCAAAAAACCCAGCCCCCACTGGCCAATTTTAGGAAGTACTGAAGTCACATGATATAGTTTCTTCTTCATGTGAAATATTAACAACAGAAAGGAAGAAAACATAAAATCACTTACCATGCTGTGACCTGACAGTGGCTGAAGAATAAGTGATCTGGGCATTATCCAGTAATATTTATAAAGAAGACCTTTATAACAAAACCACATGTCACAGATAGGGATTTGCTGCACGTCTCATGAAAGTTTCTCATTTGTCAAATAAATCCTGCAAAGCTCTACCTAATTTAATCATACGAAAAGACTCCACAGTGAGAGGAACGCCTCCCTGCAATAACTGCCAGAGACTGTCCTATCTCTGCACAGCCTTGGATCTCAAGTAGCCAAAAGTGGCCTTCACTCCTTCTCAAGAGGGACCAGAATAAGCAACTGTGACACCAAGCCACCTCTAGCAACCTCAGGCTCCCATTCTCTGCACTTCTAAATTTGGACCTGGATGCAAGTAAAGACAGGAAAAACTTAATGATTCCATCCTTTACTACTATTGCTGAAAATGCAGTCATTATTGTTGTTATTGCACAAGTACATACTATCCCACTGTAGCCACAGGGCAGGGCCCATAAAGGCCCTTGGTCTACACGTAATAAGAATGCATGCCAAGCAATAATAATGATCTCTTGTCCTCTACCAGGCAGCGGGCTCAGCATTTTACTTACACAATAACAACACGAGGTGTGTACTCTTATCATCAACGTCAGCTAAGGAAGCCAAAGCCCTGCAAGGTGAAACCACTTGTCCACCACTGTTCTGTTAGTGCACAGAGCTTGTCCACCACTGTCCCGTTAGTGCACAGAGCTTGTCCACTGCTGTCCTGTTGTGCACGGAGCTTGTCCACCGCTGTCCCGTTAGTGCACAGAGCTTGTCCACCGCTGTCCTGTTAGTGCACGGAGCTTGTCCACCGCTGTCCTGTTAGTGCACGGAGCTTGTCCACCGCTGTCCTGTTAGTGCATGGAGCCGAGGAGCTGCCAGTCCTGAGGGCCCACCCACTCTTGCTTCTCTGACACAACCATTCAGCTTGTCACGGAACAACCCGATCCTCTCAGCACTGCAGCAGTGAGTGGTCCCAATGTCAAAGAGCAACACTGTGAGACCAGAGTGAGGACTGCGTGTGGCACAGTGAAGCCAGGAACTCCGCCCTCTTCAGCATCCCCATCATGAGGCTGCCACTCAGCTGGCTCCAATGCCCATTTGCTCACCCTAACCTGGATGCACTAATGTGAACTTATGCTTTTCAACCTTCTATCAATTCTATCTGTCCAGAAATACGACAAATACTAAGATGTACTCCACTCAGAACCAAAGCAAGTCTGAAACACAAGAAAAATAACACTTAACAGTAACATTTACATCCTACTGCAAGATGGCAAAATTCCAAAAAACTTTTTTTTTTTTTTTTTGTTTTTTTTTGGTTTTTCGAGACAGGGTTTCTCTGTGTAGCTTTGCGCCTTTCCTGGAACTCACTCTGTAGACCAGGCTGGCCTTGAACTCACAGAGATCCGCCTGGCTCTGCCTCCCGAGTGCTGGGATTAAAGGCATGCGCCACCACCGCCCGGCCCAAAAAACTTTTAAGAACTGTAAAGGAACATTTAATGGTCCCACACTTTTGCTGAAATACAAAAATATTTTCTATAAATACCACATAAGAGAAAAATGTGCAAATCATGGTAATTTATAGAAAATTTAAACCTGCCCTCAAATGTTTCTAGTTATTTAATGATACATTTTGGGTCTTGGGGAGAAAGGTCACCTCAAACCCCCTTCCTGCTGTTGTCTACACATCTGTCTACACTATGGATATCAGCTTTAGGACTTAATTTTTCAACTGATTAAAATGAGAACAACACACAAAAACTTGTTTGCAACCCAATATCCTATGAAAGTCAAGCCAGTTCTTAAACCCAACAAGAAGTACATCCGATGGAACTCTGTGATGGAACTCTTCCTTCGCTGCTGTGCTAAGGCCAGAAGTCCACATGCTGCTTGCTGAGGCTTCTTGTTATGTCCATCCGTACACAGATCTCACAGTGCATTGTACTCCACACATTTTGATGGATCCGTAGGAAAGTGTTTTTGGCAAATCGTCATTAACCTCTTCAGTCCCTAAGAACATAAAATAAAGGTTTGTTACGACACAACCAAACTATTTCTAGACGCTTTTCTCTGTAGTACTTAGTTTGTCAATGTCCCTATAAAGTTAAGTATCGCCACAATTCCATTCAAAAGGATAAATGTTTATCCATGAGCACTGCTTATCACAACATCGTTAGTAGAAAATACGTATTCTACAGGGCTGTGATGTTAGCCCTTCCGAGTTTGGTGGAGAGAAGCATATTCAAAGATGTGGCTCTCTCAGAAAAGTCTTCCATATCTCCAAAGTTAAAGAAGCAATATAAAAACTCTCGGGATAAATGAAAAATGACCTCGTCCATTCAAGTCATGGCAAGGTCCTCTGTATATACCACAATTTTTGGTTTGAAACTTAAAAAAAAAAAAACCAAACTAGAAGGATTAAAGTAACCTAGAAATAATACAGTTTTCCATCTCTGTTGAATACATGAACACTCTCACCAATGGAGTACTTAGAGCAGTAAAAGCACACTAACTCTAGTCCCCTAATAATTCAGCCCTCCTCAAACAGGTTCCAAGAAAGAATTAAGGACAACCACTGAAGGTGGTAGCATTTCTCTTTCAACTTCTCCTTTGGTCTGACCTTTCCAAGTGCTTAGCTGGCCATTAGACTGGTTCTTTTTCTTAGCTTTCTCACCAACCACTAGGTTAAAAAATGCCTTCCAAGCCCATAGACAAATTCTCTGTATCCCTTACAAACAGGCCAAGGACAATGGTACAGGCTTGCTGCAAGCCCCCACAGATTTTTCTTGAGAATAAACTAGAGAGGAATTTACAATCAGAAAAGAATCCTATTAACTGTTTAATCAATTTCCAAATTCCCCTGTTTACAAGGAATGTTTGTTACAAGCCTTATTGAAATCTTTATAACATTATTGACTAGTTATAATACAGCAGTGCTTAATTTCAATGATCCTAACCCATACCAATTTTTAGCACAAATTGTTTTAAGGTTCTTCATTTTAAGTTCACAAAGATTAAAACCACCCAGTTCCTATCACAGTAAGAAAAATAATGTAATTTAGGCCTAGAACAATAACATTGGCTATAAAAGAACATGTAGCATATTGCCTGGTATTTTGGTTAGTATTCTCCTCAAATTTACTTTCTTCCCTCAAAATGACATGCTAGGGCAACTTTAAACAAAAGATGCATGACCCAGTGGGAAAGAACCACAGGGTTGCAGTTATACAAACCAGTAACAGAAGAAAACAGCTGGAAATCCAGGAAGAAAGCATTAAAAATAGCATTGGATACCTAAAATTCCATTATCTAGAACTCTGAAACTCTAAATATTCAAACAACTTTTTTATTTTTGCTTTTGTTTTTTGTATATAATTTTAGACAGGGTCATACAAGCAGCCTAGGCTGGTCTGGAGCTCCCAACTCAATGAAACCATCAAAAACAAACTGAATCAGTTTGTTTCCTAGTAAAAACTGGTAACACATATCAACTGCTGTGAACGGAGCTGTGATCTAGTAGATTCAACATCAGTGAAACATGACGTTAAAATATTTTAAGTCCTTTCCAGATCCAAACATTGCCCACATTGAGCTGTCTAAGAATCAGCATGTGCAGAGGTAATCTTTCCACTGACTTCTATGATAAAGTGCTTCCCAGCAGTGGGAAGGAAGAGCATATAGTTTACTTTGCTCATTATTATTTCTCCCACTAGCCAGATACTTGTTTGAGGATAAAGAACTTCCCTTCCATACTCCCAACTCCCCCTGACGTTGAGTTCTAATCACATGTGTGCAAAATTTGAACTGTGGCTATGGAAACACTAAGACATTGCTGATTTGGCATCTCTAAGTGTCCTGAAGGAATAGATAGAAGAGAGGTGCAGCTAGGAAAGATGAGACGCAAGGGCTTCAGTCAGCAGCCAAACACGTCATGAACTGTTCTGAACAAGGAGTCGGCTGTGGGGGATGTTCCGTAACTAGAACCTTAGCAAGCTGCTCTCGGAGAAGACATTTATGAGGTGCCCTTACACTCGAAGTCTAAGAACAGTCACAGTCACAGGCCTAACCAGGAACACTACTACAAATCCTTGTAATAAGGATTGATAGGTTACCAAGGATTTTCAACAGTGTGTCATTCTCAGGACATGTTTTGTTTGTTTGTTTGTTTTGTTTTCCCCCAAATGGAAACAAGTCTTTTCCCTTTTTTTTGTTTTTTTTTTTTTTTTTTAATTTTTAGTTATATATTTTATGTATATGGTTACTTGGTCTGCATGCACACCAGAAGAGGGCATCAGACAGTTGTGAGCTGCCAATGTGGGTTCTGGGAACTGAACTCGGGACCATTGGAAGAGCAGTTAGTGCTCTTAACCACTGAGCCATGTCTCTAGCCCGGAAACAAGTCTTTTCAACTAGAACCTTTCAGCTTTCCATTTCACATTGCTGTGGGTGGGTAAGCGAGACAAGTTACATAATAAGTGTAACTCATCATAACACAGCAAACAGCTGAGAGCTAGTGATAGTTTAACTGACTTTAAAACATAGGGTCCTATTTGACAGCCCTGGGCTCAGACTTGCAATCCTCCTGCCTCAGCTTCCTCCGTAACGACTCTACAGTCATATGTACCACCTACCTGACTTTATACTTTTAGAAAAACATACTTATCTGAACAACTGTTTAAGTAGTGCCTACTGTATACCAAGCACTGTGCTAAACTCTGGAGATACAAGAAAAAAACAAAGCCAGAGGGAAAACAACGAGAAAGACCCATCCTGAGTAATAAGGCAAGACAGACAAGATACATCCATCCACTGGTGATAGATGCTGTGGAAACAGTGAGCAGGGGAGGGCTGTGTGTGGCTGCAAAGACTTTCGACACTGAATTAAGAGAGCTAATATCATACCGAGCAACATACACTGTATTTTAACTGCAACAGTGAAGGTACTGTTGAGAATCAAAGGCAGCTGGACAAACTCGGAGGAGACGCGGCAAGAATCCACACGGAGGCGGGTGGCTGTCCCCAATGGCAGCTGGAAGAGGACAGGCCCCAGATCTTTCAACACAGAGTCATGAGACTGGAAAGCAAAGTTTATGAACTGTGACAGAAAGAGAAAAGGGCAATCCTGGTTTTGGGGTCATGTTGTGTAAGACGACATGGATAGGACCTAAAGTGACAGTGTTCATCCACCTCACTCCTTCCTGTCCCCAACTCCACTCCACACAGGCAACCACTGTCACACCACTCAAGAGACTGTCCTGCTGTTTCTGGCCACACTTGGAAATGTCCAACTCCAGCCCTTGGCTCTTCTCCTTAAAGTTCAACTACTGACTTCTGACTATGAAATTAGGAGGATTTAATAGGCTTCTGTCATGTCCACTGGCCCCATGTATGTGTATTATACACTACATATTTTCTCCCTCACCCCTCAAATCACAGTTCTAAGAAAACTACATTTAGTTAGTCTCATAAAGGTTACACATCAGTTCTTTATGCAAGCGACACTGTATTATGATGACCACTCCTTGTATAGGTCTGCTCCCCTTTAAAACTCATCTCTTCCACGTTTTCCTGGATAGTCTAGTCCCTTCAGACCAGGCTGGAACTCTTCATGCATTGCTCCCACCAGAACACCCCCTCACCTCCAGCCTTGGAATCCCTCACCCTAGGCTTCATTTCCACTCCTGGATTGTGTGGTTTGCGTCCCTCCTGTTAGCGGCGGCTGTCCTCAGACAGAAGCAGTACACTAGCAACATAGGGAAGGCAGTCCAGGCTCAAACCCAAGCCCACTTCTTACCAGCATGTGACTGAGAACATGCCCGTCTCAGTGCCCCATGTGTCCAAGAGACATGGCAGTATCCTCCCACACTGCTGCCTTCTGTAAGCACTGTGAAAGCTGTGATGAGGATTCCAGGGCTGTGTGTCAAAGGTCACATTGGCGAAGCCCTGCCTGTCAGAAATGTCATTACCTAACTCCACCTTTGACTGAGAATTCAGAAAACTGAGCTGGAAATGGCTTCCTTTGTAATTGTAGGGACTTCACTCCACCCTAGTGTGGCACTCCTAATGAAAAGTGGCGTGCTGAGACTAATCCTGGGCTGCTGTAAGTGATCTGCCCTTCTCTAATTTAGGGGAGGATTTCATGTATACAGTCATCAGGTTTTTACAGTGGAGGTTGATCTGGCCTTTTTCCTCTCAGGCATGTGGCTGAACTTGAGATTTGATGGGGTAAAACATCTACTGTTTCCTATCATCTGAGCTGCTGAAAGCAACATTACACAGTTTAGATCAGCATGCTAGTATCCCATGGTATTAAAGGGCAACACTGTGTAAAATGCCAACGTGTGTTTTCTTCTGAAAATGCAGTGTTAAATATACCAGAAAGTACAGCATGAGTAGGTGCTTCTTACCATGCAATAACTTGCCACTTGAAAATTATTTATCTCAGCCAAGACTTGGAGGCTACAGCACGAAGCCACCTGACTTGCAAATGTGTCATGTATAATTTCAGTAATAACATATGAAGAATACTCACCAATAACTATACTGTTGTGTGTACAATGTATGAGTCAAGCTGTGATCACTTACTGGAGGAATGGAAGTTGATGTTATACTAAATTTTGGCAATACATGAGTATATTGGAAATATATAAAAATGTTCCATAAGGCTGGCCAATGCTATTATAGATAAAATAGCCAAAGCCTGAGATAAAATTTTAGGATACCAGGAAATTCATGAATTTAAGATTACTGAAAACTTGCCAGAGGGTCTTGAGGACATCTGTCCTTGTGTGATGGCAAAAGCTTAAGAAAAACTATTCAGAGTGAGTTTCAGGACAGCCAGGGCTGTTACACAAAGAAACTGTCTCAAAAAAACAAACAAACAAACAAACAAACAAAAAAAGGAAGCAAGAAAGAAGAAAGGAAGGAAGAAAGAAAAAAAAAACCCTCATAGTATTTCTAACTGAGCTCAGAGAAAGAAATGCTACCAGATGGGAGGGGACAATGTAAATCAGAATGAGAAATATTCAGAAACTATGTAGTCCAACTCATGAACACACTAAACACCAAACAAAAAGCCATTTAAAAATGCAGACTTAACTACAAGGAAAGTAAGAACCAGTAAACACAACAGATAATGAGTGGCTTGGAGAAACAGATGAAAGGGAGGACAGTTGTGAAGATCAGGAAGACATGAAAAAACATCTGGTTTCCACGTGGAGGACATGTACGGAACTAAAGAAAAACTTTCATCTTCACCACAAGGAAATAGCCAGAGGGTGGTGGCACTCACGCCTTTAATCCTAGCATTCCAGAGGCAGAAATCCATCTGGGATCTCTGGGTTTTTTTGTTGTTTTTTTTTTTTTTTTTTTTTTTTTTTTGGTTTTTCGAGACAGGGTTTCTCTGTATAGCTTTGCGCCTTTCCTGGGACTCACTTGGTAGCCCAGGCTGGCCTCAAACTCACCTCTGCCTCCCGAGTGCTGGGATTAAAGGCGTGCGCCACCACCGCCCGGTGGTGACACATGTCTTTAATCCCAAGAAGTGAGCCTTTAATCCCAGGGAGTGGTGGTAGAAGGCAGAAAGGTATATAAGGCGTGAGGACCAGGAACTAGAAACATTTGGCTGGTTAAGCTTTCAGGCTTCTAGCAGCAGTTCAGCTGAGACCCATTCTGGATGAGGACTCAGAGGCCTCCAGTCTGAGGAAACAAGACCAGCTGAGAAGTTGGCCAGGTGAGGATGGCTGTGGCTTGTTCTGTCTCTCTGACCTTCCAGCATTTCACCCCAATAACTGGCCTCAGGTTTGATTTTATTAATAAGACCTTCTAAGATTCATGCTACAGGATACCAGGAAATTCATGAATTTAAGATTACTGAAAACTTGCCAGAGGGTCTTGAGGACATCTGTCCCATCTGTGTGATGAGTGCACATATTGTTTTTCCACATACAGCAGAAAGGATACCAGGAGGAAGCAAAGCAAAAACTCAAACATAATCTGATGGGCTGGTCCAAGGACTTCACAAAGGGCTGGCAAAGCTTAGGGCCAACAAGGGGATATAGTACAAGAGCCTAGAGTTGGCCATCCTGAGACTATGGCCAGGCCACGCTCTAAAAAGGTATGAGACAAGAATTACTGAGACACAGAGAGCAAGTGTTTAGAGACAGCCACTTGGGGGAAGTAATGCCCTGAGGCAGAGGGGTGCGCAGCAGGAAAATAAACACCTGAAACTTGCCCCACTACAAAATAACCTTCCAATTCCTTCATTCCTGCCCCATGAGACGCCACAGGGAGAGGAGGCAGCCAATGCTCAAAGAACAAGGTAGGAGGCCATCTGGGGAGGAGTGCTGGCAGAGGGGACCTGTGCTGTCACCTCCCTTCTCTGTCTCCTTCCGACTGTCTTTTCAGACAATACTGTCCAGAAGGTCTCTAGAAATGACCAAATTATAGTCTCTAAATAATCAAGTTTCTATAATTTGTGTAAAAGCAGCTTTCCCAACATCTGAGCCAAAGGTGTCCTCTGTATTTGGCAGAATGAGCCATCCTTAAAGTTACTACCAGCAGTTTAAACCTAACAAGTAGACTTAGGTGAGCTAATAAGCTATCCAGCTTTTGTTTGATCTGCCTGGTGAGAAAACTCCCAATGGTGTATTTAATCTTGTGAGGAACTGAACATTTCAAACAATTTCCACAGTTGAAGTCTACAGAGGTTTGCACAAAAGCCAGAAGATGAAATCACGTTTCAGCAAACAGCCTCTTGAATTGCTTTCCATCACATTTCATAAAACACGTTATACTAAATATACAAATAAAAATAAGAATCATTTCACACATTCTAAGTTTCCATTTATATATCGTTCAGTAACAGGCAAAACCAGGAAAGACTCTAGGTCAGGAGTAGCACTGACGAGGGGCTGGAGAGATGGTGCAGTGGTCAAGAGCACTGGCTGCTCTTGCAGAGGACCCAAGTTTGGATCCCAGCATGACAGCTCACAACTGGACCTCACAGACATAAAATAGAAATCTCTTAACAAGAAGAGTAGCACTGACTGAGAAGAGCAGGGTACCTAGGTACAAGGCAAGCATGAAGGAATCTGCTGACTGTTACTAGAAATATTCTGGACCCAATCTTTTTTTTTTTTTGGAGACAGGGTTTCTCTGTGTAGCTTTGGAGCCTGTCCTGGATCTCGCTCTGTACACCAGGCTGGCCTTGAACTCACAGAGATCCACCTGGCTCTGCCTCCCAAGTGCTGGGATTAAAGGCATGCACCACCACCGCCCGGCTCTGGACCCAATCTTAATTTTTAACATGGCACATGTTATCCAGAATCATTGGGCTGTACAATTAAGATTATAAACTTCAAACACTATATTTTCCTGAGGTGTATTTTAAAAGAAGTAATTATCAAATGATTTTCACATGGTCTCCTTAGCAAATATCTTCATGCAGAAGTCTAAATTATACATTTGCCAGGGGCCACAAATTGATCCACAAAACCACCTTATTCTTCATACTGTCTCTGGAATGCAGCCACTGGCTGCTGGTGAAGTTCACTGAGGCACAAACCTAGATACTTAGTAACTGACCCTTAAAAAAGTAAAAAGGTTTACCAACCCCTGATTTAAACTTCAGGCAACATGTTGAAAATGATCCTCTTAGAGGATATTTTAAATCAACCTTTCACCAAGAGACCAAAGTTACAAGAGACATTATATGCAACTAAAACAGCAGGTACTATGTACCTGCTGTGGTACTGTGTACTCAGTCTGTTTAACCTGCCTTTAAGACTGTAAGCAACCTTACTGTGCCTTGGATTTCCCATGCAGTCAGCTTTGACGACCTAAGGTACAAACACAGCTCTCATCTTAAGTTACACACTGTTCCATACCCCTGACCCTGGAGGTATATGTGTGTGTGTGTGTGTGTGTGTGTGTGTGTGTGTGTGTGTGTGTGTGCGTGCGCGCGCGCGTGTGTGTCCATGCTGTGATGATCATTTGCTGAAATGAGCTAACAGGTGGGAAGGAACCTTAAAGCAAACATCCACCATAAATGCTGAAAACATGTGGATGTAGGTTGGTAATGCCTGTCTGTGGTGTTGAGTGCTATTCAGGGCCAGCAGGGGTCAGTAAAGTGGCTTCACTGTTAAAGATAATATAAAGATTCCCCCAATACTTTCTCAGCTTTGGTTTCTGTGCTGTCCAAGCCCTTTGCTGTAGAGACTCGCAGTTTCAGAGGCACAACACACAGGAATAAAGACAGATCATATTCACAAAGCAGACTACATATGGGTCAGTAACCAGAAGATATAGTGAGCAAAGTTGGGAATTCAAATTTAGGCTTGCTATTGGTCAAATTAATGGAAGCAAAAGCACATTGTTTTTATTGCTTAATGTGACATCCACACATTTTGGTATCTCCTCAGGTTGTTTTTAATGTGTTAAGAACACATGACAATATACATGGGAGTTCCCAGAGAAAACTAAGAAAAAGAGCCTCTTGGAATATAGGCAGAACTGTCCTAAAGGCTCTAAGCTAGGGGGAGAAGAGGTAAGAAGGAAGAAACCTGCTAGCTAATGTAGACATTCCCTCCTTACTTTCTAAAGTAACGGTTCTCAATTTGTGGGTTGCGACCCCTTAGGTAAACCTCTACCTGAAAATATTTACATTACTATTCATAACAGTAGCAAAATTACAGTTAAGAGGTAGCAATGAAAATAATTTGATGGTTGGGGGTCACCACAACATGAGGAACTGTGTTAAAGGGTCGCAGCAACAGGAAGGCTGGTTCTGTTCTTTACAACAGAACCACTGTTGTAAAGCCTTTGAAACTGTGAGCCAAATAATCCTTCCTTCTTCAGATTTTGTTACTTAGGCATTAGTCACAGTGACAAAATAGTTGACTAACACATCATCCAAGTCAATCAGGAAAATACTAAAAAGTCACTCGACCTGTGCCACTAACATCTGCCCAAGAAGAGACATGGCTCCATTATTTAGTACTCCAAGGCTTCCCTCATCAACGGGCTGGATCCAGAACACCGTGTCCTATTCATAGCGGTTTTATTAGTTGATCCAAATCTCAGATAGCACACTCACCAACTTTCCCTAACCATCTTACAGGTAACAGAAAAATTCTCTGATTTTGAATCAGGGTCTCACTATTTAGCCCAGGCTAGCCTTAAACTCAGGATGCAGTTCTGACTCATCTTAAAATTCACAATTCCCCTTAGCCTCCCAAGTGATGCAATTATTGGCATGTGCCATTAAACCTGGCTGAAAAGGAGACTTAAAAAAGCACAAAATGTCTAGCTCACTCTGAAGTTCCCGCTGCCCAAGCATGAGGACCAGAGTTCAATCCCTAGCATCATAGTTAGGCGTGGTGGGGTGCATTTGTAATCCCAGCACCGGGGATTTACCACAGAAGGATCCCTGGGACTTGCTGGCCAGATAACCCAGCCTAGTCAGAGAGTGCTAGCCACGTGAGAGACGCTGTCTCACTAAACAAACGAACAGCTGGGAGCTGGAGGGACGGGGCTGGAGAGATGGTGCAGTGGTTAAGAGCACTTGCTCCTCTTGCAGAGGACCTGGGTTAGGTTCCCAGAACCCAGAGTGGCTCACAATTGTCTGTAACTTCAGTTCCAGAGGATCAAACACCCTTGTCTGGCCTCCATGAGTACAAGGCATACATGTGGTATACATACTCATATGCAGGCAAATATTCATACATGTAACATAAAAATATTTCCTTTTTTAAAAAGGTGTGGATAGCTGTCCTGAGAAACAATTATCTAAGGCTAGCTTCTGGCCTCCACATACAAGTGCACATCTGGGCACATGTACCTTCCACATATATCTTCCATATATATGAACACCCACCCACACAGGCATTCATGCATACACATTTTTTTAAATATATTTTAAAACTAACAAACTATAATAGTTTTTTGTTTTTTTTTCTAAAAGTGTATGAGTGCTCTGTCTGCATGTATACCTGCACACCAGAAGAGGGCAATAGATCCCATTTTAGATGGTAGTGAGCCACCATGTGGTTGCTGGGAATTGGAATCAGAACCTTTGGAAGAACAGCAGCCAGTGTTTTTAACTGCTGAGCCATCTCTCCAGCCCCAGCCCCTTTCTAAATTTTATTCATATAGTAATTCTATTTAAATGCCATGATAAAAAACATAAAAGTTTACCCAGAGAAAGTATCTCAAACAACACAAAAATCAAAGAATATTGTTACAAAGGAAGGTTGAAGGACAGACAGGTTATTACATAGCTCCAAAATAAACTAGAAATCCTCTAAAAAAAGATACATATTTATTATTGATATACACACACACACACAAATATATAGGGAAAAACATGTATATAGATATATAGATATGTATCTCTCTCTATATATATACACACACATCTATATACATCTATGTATATATATATATAAATATATAAAAATAATATATATATATATTTTTTATTTATTTTTTTTAATGAGTCTAGGAGAAAGTAGAAGCCACACCATTGTCTACAAGAAATGCTGTCTTTAAGTTGATTGGCTTGATCTGTTTGGGAGGCATCCAGGCAGTGGGAACGGGTCCTGTGCTCATTGTATGAGTTGGCTGTTTGAAACCTGGGGCTTATGCAGGGTCCCTTGGCTCGGCCTGGGAGGAGGGGACTGGACCTACCTGGACTGAGTCTACCAGGTTGATCTCAGTCCTCGGGGGAGGCTTTGCCTTGGAGGAGGTGGGAATGGGGGATGGGCTGGGGGGAAGGGGAGGGTATGGGAGGGGGGAGAACAAGGGAATCGTGGCTGATACGTAGAACTGAATTGTATTGTAAAATAAAACTAAATTAAATTAAAAAAAAAAGAAATGCTGTCTTTAAAATTATGTAATTGTATGAACTTTTAAGCATTATAACATAGCCATAGTATAAATAAGCATGATTAGTAAATGTAATCCTTGGAAATTATATTCAATTTTCAAAGAAAAAAAACCCACTCTTTTCTAAGACAAAGCTTTTGTCTTTTCTGCCACCATCTGTGGTTATTAAGAAATGAAAATGAGCAGTAAGATGTCCAGCAGGCAAGGGCACTTGCAGCCAAGCCTAACGACCTGGGTTAGATCCCTAGGACCCACGGAGAGGTAGAAGGAACTAATACTGACCTTTACATCAACACCACGGCATGCGTGTGTCACCTACCCTACAGACACACACAATCAAAGCAGAATTCTAGAACTTAAAAAATGGAAATGTCTTTCAAGTTACCCAAGTGTATTGAACTCTATAAACTGCACAATTCATATTGGGGAGTCAGGTTGAAATGTTTTTAAATGCTAATGTATGTGAATAAGGCATAAAGTATGCCACACAAATTAACATTCAGCACTTGGAACTAAAATCCAAACAAAGATAATTCATGAATATGGTAATAACTATTCTCTGGCACAGCATCTGAATGCACTTTATGCTTTGAAGCACATTTTAAGTAAACTTCCAAAGCTCATCTTCAAGTTTAAGAACCACCACCCGGCAAGTCGTTACGCACAATCTGGGATTTGTGACAGTTTGCCAAAGCTAGATTATAGTTAGTTTTGTTTTTTATTCACATCAAGTTTTTAGAAAAGTTGAGCCTAGTGCCAACAAGTTTGTATGTGGCATGTATAACTTCAAGAAACTAACTATAAATACTTCAGACTTAGTCACGTAATTAGAAAAATATTTTCATATGCTACTTAAAAATAATCATATACACTGAAGCCAAGACTTCACTTTCCATACCTTCTTAGGTTAGCATACACTAAATCCACACTGCAAGTCACATTATTATAAAACACCCTAAATTGCCGGGCGGTGGTGGCGCACGCCTTTAATCCCAGCACTCGGGAGGCAGAGGCAGGCGGATCTCTGTGAGTTCGAGGCCAGCCTGGGCTACCAAGTGAGTTCCAGGAAAGGCGCAAAGCTACACAGAGAAACCCTGTCTCGAAAAACAAAAAAAAAAACAAAAAAAAAAAACAAAAAAAAAAAAAAAAAAAAAACACCCTAAATTGGTTGTCTTCACTAAACTCCCAGTTTTCTCTTATGAACTCATTTGATGTACTGGAAAAAAAAAAAGCAAGCTGGATATGGTTCATATCAGTAACTCCAGCACTCGGGTAGAGGTTTGAGGCTAGCCTGGACTACACAGGAAGCCCCTGTCTCAAACCAAAGCAAATTCCAACAGTTTTGTTTTAGTGGTAAGAAAATTAAAAGCATAATGACTTCCCTCCTTCCATCATGTATCAAAGTCACTGGCGTGCGTCCTTTACTCCATGAGGCTGTCGTAAACACAAGTGCTCAGCAGTACTGAACTTTCCCACACACTCCTGTGCCATGCCCTGCTCACCGTGCACACTTCCCTCACGTGGGGTTTAGTCTCCACACTTAAGTTACCTTTAGTCAACCGTTACCATCATGGCTTCTTTCTTAGGATCAGCAGAAGCTCAACAGTAGCTGCCACCATCTACCCACATGACATGGCCTACATCACCAAGCTCACTCCATCTTCTTATGCAGAAATTGTACCTCATGTTATCACAGAGTGGTCAGAGGACCACACTGTTTCTAGGGAGGCCATAGTCAACAACTAACATTACGGACTATCGTTACAACTGTCCTTTTTTTCTAAACAGTTATTAACAACCTCCCTCTTCTGCTCCTCCTCCAATTATAACAATCTCCCTACCTCCTCCTGTGTTTCATGTTTATCTGAGACATGATCTCCTTCCCTCCCTTTACTCCAAGCTTCTTCTAACTCCACCTACTGAGTCTTGGGATTACAGGTGTATATCACCATGTCTAGCTTGTGTTGTTAATTTCTTACTCAGCCTAATTAATAAACTAACTTTTATCACAGTTAAATATGTATCTGGGCTGTGAGGTAGTATGTATAGGGTTCAGTACTGTCTAACATTTCAGGTATCCACTAGAGGTTGTTGAATGCACTCCCCACAGATAAGGGAACTAGCATAATCCTTTTCTTACATTTTACCTTTTTACATTTGGACAACTAATGTTGGAGCAGGGCCTTCAAGATGGCTTGATAAAAGCAATTGCTATGCAAGCCAGATGACCTGAGTTCTGTTCTCAGAACCCACGGTCCCCAAATGTAGATAAGAACTAACTCCACAAAGTTGTCCTCTGACCTCTATATGTATGCCAAGGCACGTGCATTCCCATGTATATGTGTGTGCACGTGTGCAAAGACAGACAGACAGACAGACACACACACACACTTAGAAAAAAAAAGATTGTTAGAGCAAATCCTGTCCCTTAAAGCTGCTTACCTGAATGTATTTCCGCTGGGTTTCATCATTTAAAACATGTGCAACATGCTTGGAAAAAATCTTTTCCCTGCCAGTTCTGGCATGGATGCCAACCATAGTGACACCAATAGGCCAGGGGGCATTTCCAATGGCCATCTGAAGGTACGCATCATTCGCCTGAAAGGAAAGTTTAAGAAATCAGAAAGGCCAAAAACAAACTGGTTCAAATGTTTATTTAAAGTATTGCATAGTCCTTCCTGACTCACTTTTTATCTACTTCTTGATGAAAATATTGTTCCATTGCTCAAATCAAGACATGAAAGTATGGGATGACTTACTGCCCTGCCCAGAAATACAAACGCCTGTGAAAACAGAAGCCAAGGCTAAGCATGTGAGAAAGACAAACACCCTTTCTAGCCTTTGTGCACTGGAAAGCAATGCATTTCAGACTGGAAGAGCAGGTAGCTAACTTGCCATGCTAACAGAAACTCTATCTTAGATCCAGTCTTCACCACACGTGGCTGGGAGGTAGACACGAGCTAGCTGGCCCTTCCACCATCCACCCTGCAATCACACAGCAAATCACACAGCACACAGGGCTCGGGAAGCAGTGTGTATTGGACGGGGTGGGTACTCCATCTGCTGGGACAACCACACACGGTCCGTAACCGACGGATGAACAGACAGGACACTGGCTTACTAGTCAAACAGATGAAGCATGTGAAGCATGAGAACAAGTACACTTTTCACTCTGACCCCCAAATTTCTCACCACCCCCAAGTCTCCCACCTGCCAAGAGCCTTAAAATAAAAACTATGAAAAGTCAAGACAGAAAGCAGTGAAGACAAACGGCTCGACTTTACAGTCAGGTCTGGTGAGCTGAGAGAAAGGAGGGGAACAGAACAAAGAGCAAGCAACTTCTACAAGATCCCCAAGGACTTCAGGCAACCTTCATAAGGATTCTAACTTCAAAACTCTAACTGGATGACGAGGACAGTGGTGAAGCCACACAAGCACTACAGGTAACTGGGAGATCACCTGCCCTGCAATACATTTTACAGGGTTTCAGTTTAAAGGGAATTCTGCATGTTTTTAATCACTGGCTCTCAGGTGTAACTTCAACACAGGCCTTTAATAAAACTTCCAATTTTCAGTGTTTCTAAAATTCCAAAGAGAATTTTCCAGCACATTATTAAAATTTACTGGTTCTTTCTGTCATTTATACAAAACAAGCTCTCACCTGGTTTTGATACACATCATGAGAATAAAATAGTGGAAGAGGTAGGTATCCACCAGGGCAAGCAGTGATTATAATGCTTATTAAATGTCATGGAACGGGGAGGAGGGAATATGATGAAAACATGTAGGAAACTCTCAGAGAACTAAAATAAATTTAAAAAGACATGCAACTAACAAGAACTAAGAATGAAATAAATATTTTCACGGAAGCAACTGGCTTCAACACGAGTCAAATCGCTTCAGTAACCCAACACTCTAACAGGTAGAGCAGCAGTGACATCACCCGAGAAGGCCAGCATCGCTTCTTCCCTTTTCTAGTGCTCTAGCACTGCCACTGGGATTCCAAGAAATCTTCACTCAGGCTTCCTGGGAGGCTCAGCCATGAGAAGCCCCTCCCCACTGGTGTAGCATCAGGTATCCAGAGCCCTTCTCTCCCTTCTACCAACTGACTTCCCTCCAATGCCCCCTTCCAAACTCTCCCCAAGAGTCTAGGGTGCTTTCCCCAGCACCTCTCCCAGAGCCCATTCAAGAGTAAAGACACTGGAGTGAGTCAGAACAGCCCTCCCAGCGGCGCTCTGCGACTCCCGTAGTACCGGAAAGGCTGAGAAGAGTCCTGGCAGCCCTCCATGCACCATTGTCCCACAGAAACAACAAAGCATAGGTAAATTCCACTGACTCAGCAGTACAACAGTTCAGCTACATTGCCGATTAAGTGGCTTTTGTAGCAGTCTGAAGAACCTTGTTCCTACGGGAGGATTCGTTCTCTGCCATAATCAACTATTTATATACCCTGAAATTCAATCCCATCCATAAAATGAACACTGCCTATATACAGCACACGCTCTAAAGAACCTTTTAACCCAATTTTACAATGACTAAGAAAGTACAGTTGTGGTTTGAAGTTTGTTACTCCATGCCAAGAGAACAGAAAGATTTTTTTCCTACTAGCCTGTTTCACATTCATTCTTAAACGTACTATGTACAATCCTTCCCATTCCAAATAACCATTATACTATGACCATAACCTAGATAATGGTCACAATAACTGCAATACACAGTATAATAATTTACCTTCACATATTCTCTCTGTAACATGAATTTAATAATATCTGTTATTGATTCTTTAATATCAGCAGGAAGATTCTGAAAAAGAAAAAAAAACATAACTAGTTTTGGAAGCTACTATATGTAGTGAAAACTACTTATTCTAAATCTATATATTCTGACTTAAAAAAAAAACAAAAAACAAAAAAACAACCAAACATGTATTTAAAGTATTTTCCAGAAACCTCACCCTTTTCCGGAGCTTTCTGAAAAGTGGTCTGAGGTAGGACTCGGTCTGCTTCTGCGTAGCACTGTTCAGTTTGCCCTGCACACTGCGTTTCACATAATCCTCTCTGGCATTCAATTCTTTAGCCCAAACACCAAGAAGAAACTGTTGACAGAAAAAGTTAAGGCTGCAATGCCACCCAGTGGTTTGGGTAGAAAAGCTCCCTAACACAGCGATGGTACACAATCAACCTTCCTTACAACATTGTCCTCGCTGATTAAATTAGCATCAAATAAGATTAACAAGCAAGTTCTGTTTGTTTTATCATGTGTTTCAAAGTAAGAAACACCGCCAGTACTACTACATTGTGAAGATGATCCATTTCCTCCGAAAAGAGATACAAATTCCTTAATGACTGGATTAAACTTCCACTGTATTTTTACACATAGTTCAACTAATCTAGAGTTAGCATCTATACCAGTGCTTCTCAACCTGTGGGTCTTGACCCCTTTGGGGGAGTTGAATGACCCTTTCACAGGGGTCACTTATCAGATATCCTGCATATGAGATATTTATGATTCCTAACAGTAGCAAAATTAGTTATGAAGTAGCACCAGAAAGAATTTTACAGCTGGGTCACCACATGGGGTTGCAGCATTAGGAAAGTTGAGAACCACTGATCTATATTATGCACACTTTGACATTTGATCAATGATTGAAGTATGTTATATATTACTTGGACTTTTTACCTACCAGAACAGAAAATTCCATTAAAAAATCCCATCAACACACCCAACTAATGGTGAAGGAAGAAAAAAGGAACAAAAATAAAACTATAATCCGAACTTCTCACTCCAGGTTTAACTGGACTCTCCTTCCAGAGGCAGGTGACAGTGAGGACAAGGGGACATGGCCCTCTCTGCTGCGACACGAGGACAGACTATCAAAAAGGGAAACCGTGCTGCTGCTGCACTATCTAGTTCACACTGTAGCCTAGATATATTCTAGAACCTTGACAAATAAATGTTGCATGCAAAACATAAATACTTTAGCTGGGTGGCAGTGGTGTATGCCTTTAATCCCAGCACATAGGAGGCAGAGGCAGGAGGATCTCCTTGAATTTGAGGGTAGCCTGCTCTACAGGGCAAGTTCCTGAACAGCCAGGGCCACACAAAGAAACCCTGTCTTGAAAAACAGCATAAAAATTTAATAACAAACTAAGTAAAATAAAATGTAAACACAAATAAAAGGCCTCTCTGCACTAAATCTCCCAGTATGCAGACAAATACTGAAATGAATTTAGGATCTGACCACACTCTACCTAGATGACTCCAAAGAAATGCTGACAGCGAACACAGAACCAGTGATCAGCAATAAGAAATACACACAGAACTCCAGAAATGGGCCTTGCTGCAAAGTTAAGGTATTTACTTTTGCACTGCCAATGCCCTTCCTCCACCCTCCCCTGACAGCCTCGGGATCGCCTCCATGGCCCTTCTCTCTAGGGTAGTTACAGAGAACAGGAGAATTCTACAAACTTGGTGTTCACTTCGCTGCTGCAATCATTTTCTACGGCTTCTAAGAAAAGTCCCACAAGAACGCAGACACTCATTAACCACTGCATGAACAGTGATAAGGACTCCAGTGGCACAGCCAATGAGTACCAAGTTCTTAAACGACAAGTACAAACGTTTGACAATTACCCTATCCAAATATATCCACAAATGTAAGACTGCTTCTTCCATGTCCACAATGCTCTCCCTCCCTAAGTACATACCTTCAGGAACTTGGTGATGATGTCCATGTCCTTGTGATCGTCACCTTTCCCTAAGGATTCCCCCAGTGCCTGAAGAGAGAGAACAATACTTCTGTTCACTAACACAGAACAATTAAAAAGGTGTATCAGAGTGTGTGTATGACCAACAACAGGTTAGAAGAGGTTTATCACACATATTGACCAATTTTTATGTTAAAATTTGCTGAAATTTCTAGACAAGTCACACACACACACAAACAAACAAACCTGACTGCATACTTATATTTGGACAATGTGCTACCTTTGACAAAGATAAGAAGAGTCAGCACAATGGCTCAGTGGGTAAAGGCAATTGCTGTCTGATGACGCAGGCCGGACAACCTGAGTTCAATTCTCAGAACCCAAGGAAAGGAGGATAGAGAGAATCAAGTCCACAAAGTTGTCCTCAGAGTTCCACATACGTGCAGTGGCAAAACTCCCCCACCAAACATCATGTGCATGCCATATATATTCACAATAACAGTTTTAAAACATCGTAAAGGCTTTTATCATTTTTAGCTATGTATCTGTGTTTGGATATGTGTATAGAGTATAGGTGTTCACAGAGACCAGAGTTCAACATGAGTGCTGGGAACCAAACTTGAAAGAGCAATACATGGTATTCTTAACAGCTGAGTCACCTTGCCAGCCCCAATTTTGTAAATTTAATATAAAATATCAGTGAGTGTTAACATATCTGGGCATTACTCCTAGGTAGGTAAAAATGGCCAAAAGTCAGATTACGCTGGTGGCAAAAACATCCTGTGGATATATATTATAAGCCATTCAACTGTAGACTTTATTTGGGTGAATCATATAGGGTGCAAATATCACAACATTGTTTAAAAAAGAAATAGCGAAGGAAAGGAGAAGGAAGAGAGGGAGGGAGGGAGGGAACAAGCCTGACTGACAAGTGACTGCTCACTCTAGTTATTTAGGTCAAAGTTACACACCACCATAAACAAGGGGTGGGAAGGGGAGGACTGTAAAACGACCACCTCTCAACCATGATCTCCAATGAGATCACTGCATGTTCAGGAGCCAGAAACTAAAGAAAACAGAAATAACAGCTTATGTTGTAGTCAATATTAAAAAACAAACTTTAAACTGTATGTTACATGCTAGACACTTACACGACACAATATTGTTTCTTTATAAAGATTACACATATCATTCCACATGCAACACATGTGACAGAATCAGGAGGCTACATGGTGCCAAGTGTTGGCAGGAATGCAGGAACACAAGCCCCTCAGTGCTACTTGTAGGGTTACACACCGAGACAGCATGGCTGAGCAGCTGGGCAGGACTCAAATGAAATATATCCGGATAAGCCCGATAATTCTGTTTCAGTCCATGTCTGTGGCTAAGGAGGAGCTGAGGGCAGTCACACTGTCCACTATAACAAGGAAACTAAAAGTAAAATATAGGAATGCCATAATACATGGCCAATTCAGAGAAAGAAATGTGGATCTTAACAGTATGAAATGGGGGGGGGGGGCAATAAAATAAAGATTACCACAATACAGTATTACTTTACATGCACATAAAAATTGCAAGCTTTACAAGAACATCACAGCAAATAAAAGAATGAGCATCAAACATTACAATGATTGTTTATGAAGGTAGGAAATACAGAAATGTGAGTGAATGAGAAAAAACCAAGACCTAAAACAAAAAGTGCCTTCAGTGACAAAGGAGTATACTGTGTAGGGACACTACTCCTGAGGAGGAAGGGATGCTGGGGAATGGGCTGTGCTGGGTAGAGAGTACCTCTAGCTCTTCAATGGTGGTGTTTTCCTCATGAACTTTCAAGTCATTCTGTGTGTCCTCCTCTCCAGGTTCCTGACCACCCACGATTTCATTCAAGTACTGCTGGTCAATCTTATCCAAAGCTGCTTTCAGATCATTCCTTAAGCCCTACGGACAGGGAGAACAAGAAAGGCACCAGTTAGGAAATTTCACCAGGGTGTGATCTGTGATCTTTCATTAATATCAAGTACATTCCAGGTTGAGATGCAGCTCAGTTAGCAGGTGCTTACCTAGCATGCACAAAGCTCCCCAGTACTTAGAGACTGGGCATGGACTAAACACTTGTAGTCCCAGCACTGGGGAGGTAGAGGCAGAAGGACCAGATGGTTCAGTTTGAGACCAGCCTGGGCTACATAAGAACTTGTCTCAACCTTCCCCTCTCAAACCCCACCCCAAAAAGTACATTTCATGTTAAGGGCTTGTCAAAACTAGGGACTCAAACAAATCAATTCATTATACTAATACTAGCATCACTCAAAAGTTAATTATTATAAACATATTTAAAAGAATGTATGCACATTGTCCAGTCTAACACTAAGAAAGAGAAAACAGACCCGAGTTACAAATCTAAAAATTGGTATCAGCAAAGTCATTATGTTCTAATATGAAGTTTAGTGAAAACGACGGGTCTCCAACCACAGTCTCCCCCATACCTACGCCCCCTCCGTTTACTCTTTGGAGGAGAGCAGCCCTCAGAAGAAGATAACCACCACTTCCACCTGATCACAATCCCATGAAGACCTTAGGCAAAGGACTGCCTAGCTTAGCCATCAAATGTCAGAACTGACTTTGTCTGGTGTCATTAAAGTTACAATAACCAAGAAAGACTTGAGATTAATAAATTGCTTCATAGCATCAAGTTTTGGGAAGGTCTATTATACAGCCACAGAAAACTACACATACTTTTCATTAACCAACAGAGTAAGTAATAAAGCGTTAATGAAGCCCCAGAAGAGCTGACCAAACACAGCCCTAACTGACACGTGTAGAACCAAACAACCAAAGCAAAACTACAGCCTTTCAAGAACCATGGAACGGACCAGATGCTGAGCACAAACACACGACCAGAGCCTCCCACCTAAAATCTACAACTGTTACTCCTAGAAGAAAACACAAAACATCTCTTCAAGTCCTTCGCATATGCAAAGAATTCTCAAGCAGAACACAAAAACCAACAAGCATAAGAAAAATTTAAAATTAAATTAAAAAACAGTCAATTGGGACTTCATCAAAATTGAAAGCGTATGCTCAGCAACACTCCATAAGATAAAATAAGTAATTCACAGGCTAGGAAATAATCAGTCAAAAAATCCTATCTGTGTACGTAACAAAGGGCTTATATCCAGCACATATAAGCAGCTCCTAATTAATAAAAAGACATTAATAAAAGACAAGCAATTCAATTACTTCAATGGTGGTGTTTTCCTCATGAACTTTCAAGTCATTCTGTGTGTCCTCCTCTCCAGGTTCCTGACACTTACATGATACAATATTGTTTCTTCATGAAGATTACACACATCATTCCAGATGCAACACAGTGACAGAATCGGGAGGCTACATGGTGCCAAGTGTTGGTAAAGGGCTTTTCTAAACTTGGATGGTTAATCTTGTGGATGAAATTTATAGAAGCAAATCTCTGGGTATAGCTATGATCATCCAGACTGGGTTAGTTGAGACTGGACACCCACACTAAGTGTGAGTGGTATCATCCCATGGCCTGTGGTCCCAGATGGAACAAAGAAGAAAAAGAGCCAAATGCCAGCACACATCCCTCTGTTCCTGACTGTGCTTGCAATGTGACCGACGACCTCCTGCCTTCCTGCCCAAATAAACAGTATCCCTTCAAAGTGTCACCTAAATAAACAGCTGACCTGAAGCTGCGTTTGTTAGGTACTTCTCACAGCAATGACACAAGACAGACACTGGACAAAAGGCGGCAAGTATGAAAAGATGCTCGTTCATCTCCAGTCATCAGGGACATGAATAAAATCATGAGATTTTACACATAGAAGAGAATGGTTTAAATTCAAAAATCTAACAATACCATGCGCTGATCTTTAGAAATGCCTGACACTTCTTATAAAGCATGCACTTATTCTCACCATTGAGTAATGCTACTTGTAGCTATTACCCTGAGAAAACCTATTTACTCTGGAGAGTGGGGAGACTATATATCTTCTCCTCCTCTAATAATTGCATATGAGTATTCATGATAGTTTTATTCATAGTAGCCCCAAACTAGAAACAAACCGTGGTATAGTCATATAACTAAATATAACTAAGCAATAAAAAGGAAACTATCCACAACAGCATAGATAGCACTTTAAAAAATGTCATGCTGAGCCAAAGAAACTAGATATTCACTCTTGGGTCTATCCATATGAAATACCAAAACAGGAAGTAAAACTTAATTCACGGTGTCTTAATTCAGAAAGTAGCTGCCTTGGAGCAGAGAAGTGACAGGGGCATTGGGTGATGAATATATTCTTTATCCTTATATGCTCACATGTATTTGTCAAAATAGATCGGATGATACGCTTAAGACACATACTTCCCTTACTATGCCGCGCAGCGGTGGTGCACATCTTTAATCCTAGCACTCAGGAGGCAGAGCCAGGAGGATCTCTGAGAGTTAGAGGCCAGCCTGGCCAGTGACAGGCACCAAAACTACACAGAGAAACCCTGTCTCGAAGAAAAAAAAAAAAAAGTAAAATTACTTCAGCAGCACTAAGGTGACACTATTCTCCCATATTTGCCTATAAAAATACAGCGAGTCAAATCCCACATTACTCCAGCTCATGAAGTACCATCCTATGCTGACCCTGTTCCTTGTATTCACCTACAACAATGCAGTTAGTCAAATCTCACGCTACTCCAGTTCTTGTAGTGCCATCCTATGCTGACAGTTTCCCATATTCACCTACAATAATGCAATCAGTCAAACCATGCTACTCCTGATTATGTGGTGCCATTCTATGTTCTTAGCTTTGTTCTGACGTCTCACCTTGTTAACTTCTGGTGTAAGAATCTCTATTTTTCTTAAACGCTGGAAAGCGTCATAATCGGTTTCTCCAAAGAGTCTAATTGGTTCTCCTCTTTCTCTCAGTCTTCTGATGACCTATGAAGATACATAAAGGAAACTTCAAAGAGGGAAAAAAAAACCACTAAATATCTCAAAACAATGTGTATATTTATCTTAAACTGAAACTTAAGTTTAATAAGTATAATTATGCAAATAAATGTTTCTAAGTAAAATATAAAATTCTTCAATTTTTTTTGTTTTGAAAAATGTATTTGGGTGGGCAGTGAACCATGAAGTATGTGCAGTGGTCAGAGAACAACGCATAGGAGTCAATTCTTTCTGCCCACTACGTGGGTACCAGGGATCCAATTCAGGTCGGAAGGCTCCACAGCAAGCACATTCACCACTCAGTCAGTATGACAGCCTCAAGATCCTTCAAGTAAGTTTTAATCATCTATGTCATAACAGATATTTGTGAATGAAAGGGGAAAATACTTTAGATAAAGCACTATTTTGACTCAAGTATCTCATACATTCTTTTACTGAATAATTCCTATCAAGTTGTATGAATCTATAATGCAAATCTAAAGCAAGCCCTTCATGTCAGCCATCTAGATTTAGACACACAGACACACAGACATAGACACATGTACATTTGTCAGGACATAGCATAAGTGACACACTGTGGGCCCTTGTCTCAAGTATTATGACTGCTTAGTCCTTTTTAAGCATATGTTAACACATACGTTAGTGTCCAAACACTATTTTGAAATATAGATTTAAAAAAAGAGCCAGGTGGCAGTGGCGCATGCCTTTAATCCCAGCACTCAGGAGGCGGAGTCAGGTGGATCTCTGTGAATTTGAGGCCAGCCTGGTCTACAGAGTGAGATCCAGGACAGGCACCAAAACTACACAGAGAAACCCTGTCTCGAAAAACAAAAACAAAACAAAACAAAACAAAACAAAACAATCTGTGTTTGCACCAAGCAGTGGTGGTACACACCTCTAATCCCAGCACTCAGGAGACACAGGCAGATGGAGCTCTGGGAGCTCGAGGCCAGCCTAGTTTACAGAGTGAGTTCCAAGACAGCCACAGCTGTTACAGAGAAACTGTCTCAAAAAACAAAATAATAAAAAAAAAAAATCTATGTTTGCTCTTCCAGGATTTCTTATGATAGACATGCTATATGTTAGGATGACACTTTAATCAACTAGTGATTTACATTTACATTAAATGTAAATGTCTTTACATTTAATCTTATCCACAATTAGATATGTTAAAACACAGATATATTTATGAGGCATCATAAGAACAAAAGATCAGAGTTAATCAAAACTTAAAAGAACCTAAAATAGAAAAAACTGAGCTTATTACTTTAAAACACTGTTTCCAACTGGATACTATTAACAACAAACGAAGTAACTATAAATTATGTAATACTTCTGACATCTATTTAAATAGGGAATTCCCATCTATCCGGGATTATAACACAGTAGTTATGCCTAAAAGCAAGCAATAAACTAACTGTTCTCAAAATATGTAAGAATTCCATCATTCTAATTTATTAAATGAAGAGACGTGGGGGCTAGTGAGGTGGCTCGGTGGGTGAAGGCATTCTCCAGCAAACCTGATATCCAAGTTCACCTCTGAGACACACATGGAGAAGGAGAACCGACTGCTACAAGCGATCTTCCTCCCCAAGTGCGAGCAAGACAAGCCCTCTACCAACTGCGATAAAAGGCACACGTGTACAGTCATGCCTGTACGAGGACTGGGAATGGAAACAGGAGAGCAGAGAGGACAGAACACACAATGTATGGAAGCCACGTTCATTTAGTTTTTTAGATTTACTTATTTTCTGTATGTGAGTGCTCTATCTGCAAGCCAGAAGAGGGTATCAGATCCCAATATAGATGGTTGTGAGCCACCATGTGGTTGCTGGGAATTGAACTCAAGACCTCTAGAAGAGCAGCCAGTGCTCTTAACTGCTGAGTCATCTTTCCAGCCCCAAGCCATGTTTATTTTATGCATTCTTTAACATATAGTTTGAATTCTTCATGTCATATATGTTCATTTGTTAAGTAAAATAATAGTTGAAACAGATCAGACTGTGGATAAACACTACAGATCAGACTATAAACTAGAAAACATGTTACAAATGCCTACAAAGCCATTTGATAACATGCATTTTAAACAGACCTTTAAAACACAAAAAGTCAAGGCTGCAGGGATGGCTCAACAGTTAAGAGTACTTGCTGCTCTTGCAGAGGACGCTGGTTCAATTCCTGGCACCCACATGGTAGCTCACAACCATCTGAAACTCCAATTCCAGGGGATCCAATGCCTTCTTCTGACCTCCACATGCACCAGGCACACACACAAGCACACCTACATGCATGCAGCCAAAACACTCACACACATAAAAATAATAGTTAAAAAATAAAAAGTATGTATGTATGTATGTAAACTAAAAACCACCAAGAACTTCATCTGGATAAATGTCCAAATTTCTTACTAACTTCCACATGGTAGCTGCAAGAGTGTTTGCTCCAAAAACCATACTTCTAGAAGCCTTTCCAAGGGACATAATCCTAATTACATAAGCAATAATGTCTCATTAGGTGTCACTCATAAGTAAATGTTGAACCAATCTACACGACAAAGAAAAGAAACTGTTTAAAAGTATAGTAGTAAAAATCCAGGCCCCGGGAAGGGGAGGCAGGAAGATGAGTACCATGAGGCAGACTGTGATACATATCAAAATTCAATCCAGCCTGGGCTACACAAAACTGCCTCAAAAAACAAAAAAAGCAAAAAAAAAATCATGCAAATACATGAAGAGAAATTATACAGACATTAAAAACTATGTAGCAGTAAAGAAAAAGAGGGGGGAAATTACACAGATCTGTTTTAATCTGAAAAAATGGACCAGAAAATAAGAAGAGATGTAAACAGCAAAACAGTATCATTTAAATAATTTAGATAATAACAAGTACAATTACTTAGATTGTGTAAATTTATACTTATTTAAAATACATCCTTTGAAAAAGAAAGACTACTGGCTGGTGGAGCTGGCTTGGTGGGTAAAGGCATTTGCTGCACAAGTCTGGTGACCTGGGTTTGACGCCTGGAACCCATGGAAAGGTAGAAGGTTAAAAGTAATTGCACGTGGTTGTCATCCACAGATACATCATACACTCACACAATAATGATAAAGTGTGTATGTGGAGGGGGGTTATAGCTGTGTTTTCCCTGCATGTAGGTCTGTGTACCACATGTGTGGCCTGGTGCCCACAGAGGCCAGAAGAGGGCACTGGATCCCCTGAAACTGGAGTTACAGAGTGTTGGGAGCCATCACCATGTGTGCTGGGAATCCAGTTCTGGTCCTCTGGAAAAGCAGCCACTCCTCTTAAGCCCTGAGCCATCGCTCCGGCCCCTGTTCTGTTTTGAAATAAGAATACTATCAAAGGAAACAGAGATTTACAAGTTCGTGAAAAAACTGTCTGGCTACACGAGATTTTTAAGTCAAATCATCGTATTTTGGAAATAACATAACTTATGTGAGTACAGTGCAAATTTTTTTCTTTCTGGCTATAAAAGACTCAAATATAACCTTACCTCTTGCCTAGAAAGAGTCATGGGAAGTTTTTCCTCTGCCAGTTCAAGTTCCAGCACTGGATTTGATGATGTTAGTGGCTTCTGGTCATCCTCTTTTGGCTGTATCTATATTAATAGCCCAAAGAAATAAAATTTAAACTTACCAGCATATTTCTATTCACCATCTATCACCTTAGCTGTCCACATGAAATAAGAGTGTTTATACTGAAGGTCTAACTACCTGTTCCTCTGAGCAAAGGCTGCAGAGTAACCGTGCATGCTTTCAAGAGCTGATCAAACATCCATTTCAGGAACATGACACGTGGAAAGCATGCACATGGGAGAGCGCATTCTTGCTCTAAAGGAGTGGCATGACTACAGCCATTTCTGAAACAAAAACTCAACAGTGCTGAAATCTGAACTCAATTTCTCCCCAGATGCTAAAACAGCCCACTTCTCTCTTGAAAACAATCCATTTGCCTCTCCTCTGTGAGAAAATTATCTCAAGGGTTAGCCAATTGCTGCTCACCTTTGAAATGAAGACTAAAGAACCGCTTCCCAACAGAATCTGTGAAGCGGCAAGCTAGACCTTCTCTATTTTGCTTCTTCAGACATATCACTCACCTTAGATAAACCCCTACTAGGCATGCTGAAAATGCTTAGGGCTGGGCACTACTGGACAACAAGATGAGCTGCCAACCTTGAGGAAGTGGAATAAAGACTGGAACGCCATCCAAGGAGTATGGACACCTTTGCTCATATGACCCTATGGGGGAAATGTCTTCATCTATTTTTTCATATCTGGGCAGCAGACTCAGTCAGAGACTGGGAAAACTGAGTCTGGCAATTTATAAGCCTGGAAACACACTCAAGTGTGGTTTCCATTAAACCACAAACTAAGTTTAAAATTCAAAAGTAGGAATAAGATTCAAAGAGACAAAGATCTGCTTTAAGAAACTACTGTCCCACTAAGAAAATTTGTACAATAAAAATCATGCAATTCATGATTCTATAGCTTAGGTTAAAGGTAAAGTAAAACAGAGATTAAAAACTAACTTTTTGAATACTTACACAGGCCAGACCAGCATTAAACCTTCAAAATGGGGTCTAGCTCCTACAAAGGCGTAAAAGCAGTACACACTATCCTGCCGCGACTCCAGGGAGGGAGAGTTGTTAGAGAGCAAAAAAGTTACCATTCTTTTTAACCACACAAGCAGGTATTTCTCCCATCCAAGAGCTGATGTATTTTTAATTACACCATGGCAGCTGGCAGCTCTGGGACCAAGATCTAAGACATTTGGTCAGTCAGATTCAAGGCTACAGCACTATTATTTTGCTTCACCCCTTCTCCTTATATAAGAAAAAAGGAACAAAAAACAAAACAATAGAAAGACAAAAACCCTGCTCACATCACAAAAAGGATCTACACAAAGCAAAAGCTGCACTATATTAAACTATTTTCCTCCATTCTTAGAGGAACAAGTCAGCAAAGAAGTGCATGATAAAGGATTCTTACTCCAGGCCAAGCCTAGGCATGATGCTGGGCAAACAAAGCATGAGAACTCTTCTTTCTGCATATCTACTCAATGGTTATTTACATAGAACATCTTTTATTGTCCTAAACTAGAAGCAAATGAAGTTGGTATCTTTACAGAAAACTATCAAAATAAAAATATAAACTTTTAAACATCTATCTTTAAAAATATTTCTTTGATACTTGCCTTTTTCCAACAGTAAAAAAATAAAGCCAAATGCATACGGAGAGCATCTACATTCTTCATGCTTTCCTCTACAAATGTTATGCTATACAAATTTCCAGAACTTCCTCCATTCCATGCACAGGAGTATTATCATCAAGTGTATGATTCAGTATATTTCAACAGACCCTGTTACTTGGAAGCTAAGAACATTAAACTAGTCCACTTTAAAACAACTGAAACAATTTCTCCACCCTCCCAAGAAAAACCCCAATTATCAACTAGGCAATGTGACATAGTGTTTTAGTCATGCATCTAAAGCACACAAAGGAAGCCTTTCAGACAGCTCATTTATTTCCAAATTCTTCTCCTAACCAATAGACTACACAGCATCACAAATGCTGTCCCATGTTTAAAACAAACAGAAGCATACAAAGGGTTGAGTACTCTGTTGCAGGCAGGAGTACTGGGCCTAGAAGGAATTATCAACAGATCTAACAGAAAACCAACTGCTTAAAGTGCTCAGGAGGAACCAGAGACAATCCTGCTGCCAATACAATCAAGGCTGAATGAATAGTGTTTTGAGTTCTTTCAAAACACAGTATTTTACTGGGAAAGGTGGGGGGAGAGTGGTGGTGGAGATGAAGATAAGGCAGTACCAGAACCAGGGCTTAATTTAAAAAAAAAAAAAAAAATCAAGCTTTGATCTCAAGCCAGTTCATGCTGTCCACAGAAAGCCAAACCATTCCAAGCCAAAAGTCATGCATGTATTTTCCTGAATTCAAGATCTGTTTTGTTTTGTTTTTTTAAAGCCAAACCAAAACCAAAAATTCATACCTCTCCAGATGGCTTCTCATTTATAGGCTAATGTGTAACATTGATAAATTGAACAGAGATCAATAATTTTGTTATTTAACAACAGCTATATAAATTTAAACTCAGAAATATATGACTTAGATAAAACCTTGAACTTATACCTTGTAGCCACATCTTTCAAAATATGCTTCCTCTTCTTTTTTTGCAAGTTCACTCCGCTTGAAATATTTTTTATTTTCCTATCAAAGAAAAAAAAAACAGTAAGTTAATAATGTATCCTTGGTAGAAATTCATGCCCCATAGTTATCAAGTACTCTTAGAAACCTTTAAAAACACTTCAGCTTTCAAGAATTTGGTAATGTTTTTAGTCCTGGAGATATTCACACTGGGCCCCTGTATGGAGGCCCCTCCACCAGAGGGCCTGTGTTCTGATGTGTGATAAACACTCAGTATTCTACTTGAACTCTAATAGGAGTTCTCACAGCAGAGAATACACCACAGTATTTTCAAAATGTTTTTGTTTTTCATTCACTTTCCTGACATCTAAGTTAAAGATAATTTCTCCAGACAGATTTACTAGGAACCACATAGAGATATCCTTTTGTTATTTTCTCCTAACCAGAACAGAAATTATGGCATATAGAGCCAGTTCCAAAATTCTCATCAATACGAGCACTCCAAAAGAATGTGTAAGGCCTCCTCACCTGGAATCAATCTTACCATATCAATTCTGGATTTCGTTAGTTATAACTCCTCCTTTGTATCAAATGAAAATCTGATTCAAAATGTTCTTACAATGACCAGTATTAAATGAAAGACTATAAACTTTTAGAAAACAACACCTTTACAATTTACTCAAATGTCTCAAGCAAGTAGAATGCTGGCTGGCTCACATGCCAAATAGTCACTTAACTTTTAAGAAATTGCCCATCTGTTTTTCCAACCGGTCACATTGTTTTAATCACCCAACAAGACACAGAAAACAACAACCATTAAAAAACTGACAAACTGCCGGGTAGTGGTGGTGCACTCCTTTAATCCCAGCACTCAGGAGGCAGAGGCAGGAGGATCTCTGTGAGTTTGAGGCCAGCCTGGTCTACAGAGTGAGTTCCAGGAAAGGCGCAAAGCTACATAGAGAAACCCTGTCTCGAAAAACCAAAAAAAAAAAAAACAAAAACCCTGACAGACTGAAGATAGGTACACGACTGCAGTCCCAGCACTTGGGAGGCTGGGGCATCAATTCAAGGCCAACCTGGACGATCTAGCAAGACTGCATAGCAAGAATTGAAAGAAAGGAGGAGAGGGAAGAGGAGGGTGAGGACGAAAACCAACGGTGCTCTATCGAAATCCAAAGCCGCTGGTGATTTCAACATGGCTGAACCAAGCAATGCTCATCAGGCAGTGGTTGTGGCGAAGGTCTACAGGATCACATTCCTAATTGGTGGCCTGGCACTGCCACCTCAAGGTTTACCCTGACACCATGGTGGACATTTTTCTTCGGAAGTTGCCACCAGCAGCTACAAGATTCACTAACAGTTTCAAATACTTCTACCAGCTGCAGCCTGAGATGCTGCAGAGGATTTATGATGGCAAGTTTGTGACCCAGTTGAGGGCCCCCATCTGGGAGGAAATCTCAGACATCAAAGAGGAAGGGAACCTGGAAGGGGTCATGAATTGCTCGGATAAGAGCACAGGGAAGCACCCTGGAGACCCTGTGGAATCCTATAGTACCCTACTTCCTGCAGCTCTGAACACTCTGCAGTGCCTCATACAGAACAGGAGGAGACCAGGCAGCAAGAGCTGGCTGACGCCATCCCGGCTGAGTGAGAGCAGGCAGGTCCAGGACCACCAGTACCCAACAGGCTATATACAGAGAGCAGGGGAACAGCCGGCTGACACCACCCTGCCCTGGTGCATGCAGGTCCAGGTATACCAGCATCTGTCATCTATATACCCTATACAGGGAGAGCAAAGGAGTTACTGTCAGCTCCGAGGGCACCCGAGTGAGGAGATGGCTGGGATCCAGAGCAGAGGGTGGTCAAAAGTTGAGGCCTGTGGTCAACATGCTGGGCCTGGGAGAGTGTTTCCGGGTATCACTGAAATAGTGTAGGGTGTCTAAGTAGTAACGAAGTCCTCACCACTGCCACTGAGCTGCTGGAGACATGGACACACGGGGACAGGGGCATGAACACACACGCAAGCATGCACACATCCCTTCTCAGATTCCTGGTGCAATGTTTTCTCTCCTGGAGTTTTAGCTAGCATCTATGCTCATCTCTCTGGTTCCTGACCACCCACCCACCCCCCATACACACCCTACCTGGCTGTTTTCCAATCTATACTGATTGTCTTGTTGTTGATAAGCCCAAGGGCCCCTGCCATGCTCTCCCCCATCCATAAATATAAATGTCCTCTGTTTTACACACACACACACACACACACACACACACACACACACAAAGCTTTTACTCATCAAAAGGTACTATTAATGAAATAACAGAAAGTCCAATCTGGAAGAAAATATCCAAAAAACATATACTTATGAAAGAAAGTGGTGAGATATATAAAGGAGTCCAGATAATCAATTAAAAAAACTAACCTAATTTAAATTTACAAGCTGTTTTAACACTTCACAAAAGATACATAAGCATCTAAAAAAAAATCACACAAAAAGTACTTAATATAATTTATCAGGAAGATGTAAATAAGAACCACACAGATACCTCTCCACTGAGAAGGCTGGCAACATGAACTGCTGGTCAGAGTGCAGACAGGCCAACTCTCTAACACTGCTCATGGATATGTAACATGGTACAGCTATGTTAAAAAAAGACAGTGGCATGTTTACAGGCAGGCATACATGCACTCTATAACCTAGCACTTCCAAAGAGACATAATGACAAAGCTTCCCAAAAGGTTCAGAATTTGCTCAACCAAATCTTATAAACGGCTCAAATACTCATCACTAGGAGAATGGGTAACTGGATCTATTCAGGGAACAGACTACAATTTAAGAAATAAAAAAATAAATGCAGGAAAATAAGTAATACTCTAAAAGTTGATTGTAGCACGAATCTTAAATTGTCTTATTAATAAAAGCAAACACGGAGCCAGGTATTGGGGTGAACGCTGAAAGATCAAAGAAGCAGAACAAGCCACAGCTAACCTCACCTCGCCAATTCCTCAGCTGATCTCGTTTCCTCAAACTGGAAGCCTCTGTGTCCTCATCCGAATGGATCTCAACTGAACTGGTGCTAAAAGCTTAAAAAGCCACCAGGTAGTGGTGGCGCACGCCTTTAATCCCAGCACTTGGGAGGCAGCGCCAGGTGGATCTTTGTGAGTTCGAGGCCAGCCTGGTCTACAGAGCGAGAGGCGCAAAGCTACACAGAGAAACATTGTCTCGAAAAATAAAAAAAAAAAAAAAAGGAAAGAAAGAAAGCTTAAAAAGCCTTTAGTTCCTGGTCCTCGCGTATATACTTTTCTGCTTCCTGCCATCGCTTCCTGGGATTAAAGGTGTGTGTCACCATACCTGGCGGTTTCCAGGGTGACTTTGAACTCAGAGATCCAGATGGATCTCTGCCTCCAGAATGCTAGGATTAAAGGTGTCTGTGCCACCATTTTCTGGCCTCTATGTCTGTCTAGTGGCTGTTCTGTTCTCTGACCCCAGATAAGTTTATTAGGATACACAATATATTGGGGGGAGGGGGCACAATATCACCATCTGATCAAACGAGGCTCCATATAAAAATGTACATCCTGCCGGGCGGTGGTGGCGCACGCCTTTAATCCCAGCACTCGGGAGGCAGAGCCAGGCGGATCTCTGTGAGTTCAAGGCCAGCCTGGGCTACCAAGTGAGTCCCAGGAAAGGCGCAAAGCTACACAGAGAAACCCTGTCTCGAAAAAACAAAAAAAAAAAATGTACATCCTGCTTATGCAAAATTCTAGAGCAGGCAAAACCGAGGTGGGAAGACACCGGAGCAGTAGCTGCTTCCTTGGCTAATCCAGGCAGGCACCGATTAGAAAAGTGGAAGGTGCTATTTTAGCTCCTCGTGGAGACAGGGTTACACAGGTGTTTGCACTGGTCAAAAATCACTGAGCAATAAACTTAAGATCCATGTAGCCCTTCGCACATAAATTTTTGCGCGCACACACACACTCACACACAAAGAGGAACAAATAAGCACTGAACTCCATGACGTGTGCCAGACTGCTTAGGAGTAAAGCGTACTAACTCTCGGCGACACGACTTGGAATGTCTAATGACCCCTAAGTTGTTTTGATTACCTGCAGCTGGTACTGGTTAGGAGAGTAAGCGCTGAAGTGACTCAGACGAGGGTTCAAACCCACTCTTGCTAGCTACGGGCTAGCAATTTGCCCCAGGACAGTGTGGCAGAACTGTCAACCCCACGCCCGCCCCAAGTCCTCTCAGTACCCTCGCCCTCACCCCAACACCCTTCCACACACAGGAACACAATCCTCAAGCCCCAAACGCCACAGCCAAAGGACCCTCACCACCAGCAGGTTCCTGTCCTCCACCAGCTGCCGCTTCCGCAGAATCTCCGACTTCAGGATGTCCATCTCGCTGCCAGTGTCTAAGCTCCACCTTGCCGCTCCAGCTCCTCGGCGGTAACCTCACCCCGCCCGGCGGGACGAACCGCCACACAACCGGAGCCCAAATCTCAGAGGACAACAACTGCCGCGGCCGCTTCCGGCGGAAGTCCAGATGAACGAGAGGACGGAAGGGAGCGGCCCCACCCCCCACCCCCGCTAACGCCGGTGAAGCCGCTGGGTATTGTTGCCCCCTAGCGGCACCCTCCGGTTACTCACCTGTGATTTTGGTAGACAGGTAGAGAAAAGAACAAAAGCCAGGCGTCCATGTCGGTTTGTCTCCTGTTTAATGGTTATTGTGCCCGTTTGAACCTGCTTGTTTGCTCCTGAAGCCTCCTTGTAGGGCATCTCAATTGTGTTGAGGCGAGATCTTTACTAGACGTTTGCTTCGTACTTTCTCAAGTTACTGGCTTGCCAAGAGGGTAAACATACTAGAGAATGAGAAAAACGTGAATAACACTAGTTTCAAAATGGCAGTATTCATTAATGTACTTGTCTGTTCAATGTCTGTAAATTTGGCATAATGAATTGTCTGCTCAATGTCCTGTAAATTTATGCTGCTTCCTGGTTATGTATTCAGCAATCAAGATTTTCGATAATATACTGGAGATATAACCATTCTTTCTTAAAACCCAATCCAAGAAAAAAGTACACTGAAATTGTTTTAATTTTGATTGTGATGCAGGGACTCCCTGTATTGCCCAGGCTGGTCTCAAACTCCTGATATCAAAGGAATCCTACTGTCCAACTTCAGAGTGCACCACCATACTTGGTAGAGATTTTTTTTTCTAAAACTATTTATAATGTATTTATTTCTGGTTCTATGCCACGAAAGCATTTTTATTAGTAGCAGTCATAATCCAATAATACTTTGTTACTTTTTCCTATTCTAAAAGGAAAGAAATATGATTTAAACTTGACTATAGGTGAGATGGTTTGTCAAAATAAAAATGGAAAGGATGCTCATTTTCAATTTAGAAGTTTTATAATGTGTGTGTGTATAAGTGTGTGTGTCTGTTAATAGGGTTATATTTCATCTAAAAGAGAGCCAGTAAGATGGCTGAACAGCTAAAGGCACTTGCTGCCAAGCCTGATGACCCGAGTTCAATCCCTGGAACCTACCTGGAGGAAGAAAGAAAAGAGCTGACTCCCGAAGTTGTCCTCTGACCACATCCATATCACAGCACACACTCATGTATATGCATACAGGTGCACATGCATGCAAATGCACAATAAATGGATAAATGTGATAATTTTTTAAAAGTTAAAAGATGCCTAACCTCTGCCAGAAATAAGCCAACATAGGAAGATGATTCATACTCTGATCTAAGATGCCTTGTTGATTTTTAGAGTTTTTAAAAACTCAAGGTACTTCACAAAATAAATGTCCTTGGATTAAACATGCTAACATTCTTGTATGAATATTTGTTGCCATGGGTCAAACCATTTATCAGCATCCTTCTGATTTAGGAACTAGAGATTATAACACCCAAACCTAAAGTGTTGGAGTGGCTGATACTATCAGAGTGAGAGTTCACAGAGAACACAAAGTGACCGGGTGAGACACTATTGGTGTACTAGTTAGTATCAAAAGTACTGCTGTCAAAAGGTACTAGTTCCTTTTCAATTTCCAACTTTGATTTTTATGTTTATGCAAATGTGTATTAAATCATGATGTGGGTCTCAGATCAAAGAAATAAAGAGGTGAATACCTGGAGGAGCAAACCTATGAGCAACTTGAACTACAGTACAGAAGAAGGAGGGAAAGGTGGCCAGGACCGCTTAGAAGCAGTCCAAGATCAATCCTGCTAGCTAGAAAATATGTACAACATTGCACCACATATGGTACATTAAAAATGAGACATTAGCTAAAACTCAAAGTTCCTAAATTGGGGAATGGCTAAATTATAGGACATAGACACAAATGAATAACATGAAACTATATTTCAAAAAATACTGAGCGATAGCAATGCTCATAATAGGCTTTCTTCTAAATAATAAATGTGTAAGTATAGCCTGTAAGACCAGCAAGATGGCCCAGCAGGTGGGTTGCTTGTGCGTGGGCCTTCCAAGCTGACTTTGACCCCTGAATCCTACAGGGTGAACAACTCTAGAGATTCATACTTTGACCTCAACTCACACACACACACACACACACACACACACACACACACACACACAGAGCATGGCACACACTTGTCCCTTCACAAACACACAAATAAATAAATACTTTAAAATGTAAGTAAATGTAACATAATCTCCTATGTATAACAAACACACAGAAACAAAGTTATTAGAAGAAAATATGGCAAAATGAAGTTGTTACATAGACATCAGATCCACTGGTAAGTATAAGTGCCTTCTTTATGCTGGAATTTGGTACAAATTCCATAATTTGGAAAAAATCAGTTATCAGTCATCTCCTGTTTTATTACTGAAATTTTTAATAGTTTCCCCCTACCTATCTGTTTTTTTAATTAAACATGATAAATTTTAAGTATTTCCTATACAAGACAGAAAGAGGGTAGGGAAATAATATTTCAAAGTAGTCATGACCATTCAATGGAATCCTCCAGTGTCTGATACAACCTCTCTACTCCTGTAAGAGATATAGCTCAAACCAAGTCCCAAAGCATAGTTCCTACCCATGAAGAAGGTCTCAATGAGCTTAGAGAGCACAGAATAGGCCCTGGAAGCTTAGATATTGTTAGGTTATATGATGTGGTGGTACATATGGGTACATAGTATTCACAGAACTTAAAAATAGCCCTCTTCTGAGAGATGAAGTAGTATGAATCAATCAATACATGGTTGATGAGATTATTCCTTGGAAGGAGCAATGCATCCTAAGAAATTATCTGTCAGTTATGGTGACTGGAGGGAAATATCAAATGTTATCAGGATGACCTACATTTGTTTTGTTGTAATCCTAATGGATAAAATATAACTTTTTAAAAAGAAGGGATAAATAATCATATACAGTGGGTCTCAATCATTAGCATCTCTCATAATAACCTGTTGGGTGTTTTTAATCATAAACTGCTGGTTTCCACACTCTAGGATTTCCAAGTGAGGCAGATGCTGCGGATCCATGGACCACACATTGAGAACTGATGGTCTATTGTTTCATAATCTCCCTATAGGAAAAGGGTAAATCAGAAACAGTCCGTGTCCTATCTTGAGGGATAGAGGACAGGAGGAAACATGTATCTGTGTATTTATGTATTTGCAACATTGTCATGGGCACCATGTTAGGGTCCTGTCTCCTCTCCAATGAGATTTCTGATGATCTAACAGGAAGTGAGCAGGCTCCCTTTAGGTCCAGCCACATTTACATGGGTGTTTTGTTAAATGTGACTATGGGCAGATACAAAATCCAATCCAGGGCAGAGGCCCTTCTCCCTTCTTTAGGAAACAGAAATTGGAATTCCATCAGTCTCCCCAAGTGTCAGGAAATAAACATGTGAATTTGAAAATGATAGATAAGCCATTTCTGTGGCATGCTAGAACTAGACTGGTCGATACTAACCCACAAGACATTGTTAAGGAATTTTGTGAATCAGTTGTTAAGCATAGCTCTTATTAAAAATTAAATAAGTTTATCTACAATTAAGTATTATAAGTGACGGTAACAAGTACACAGAACCTATTACCTACTCGTGACTTACTATCTGTGCTCTTGGGTTTATGACATCTGTATCTTTGAGGTAGGGAATCTCTTACCAACTCCTTGCTTGATGACATCATGTTAGTAGTTCCAAATCAACCATAGACCAGAGTAGTCTGTGTTCTCCAGAAGAGCAGAAGCACCAGGATACATATAGATAGCATCAATTTTCTTCTGATTACAAGGAGGCTGTATCCCGGTAAATACACTGTGTTAGTTTTCCTTCTTGCTCCTGCAGCCAATGGCCTGACAAGAAGCGATTTCTGGAAGAACAATTTTATTTTGGCTTACAGTTTGAGGGGATCACACAGGTCACTGTGTACAGAAAGGAAAGCAGCGACACCACAGAACAGCTGGCCACGTGGCATCTGCAGTTAGAAAGTGAAGCAAGATGAGCACCAGTGCTCAGCTCATTTTCTCCATGGGTTGGCACTGCCCACAGCCAGACTATATCTTACCTCTTCACTTAACCCTTTGTGGAAACAATCTGATGGATACATCCAGAAATGTGTTTCCATGGTTATAATAAATTCAGTAAAGATGACAATGAAGAGTATGCATCACAGTCATCAAGAATATCATAATTTGAAAATAAATTTTTGACGCCTTCCCTCACAAATACCTGCTTAGCAGCATGCATACAGTAAGCACACTGTAGAAAACTGATTGCCATCCGGAATCTCAAGATAGTATCTTACCAGGTATCACTAACCTGGGGAGAAGGTCAAAATCCCAAGGACGATTTCTACTGCATGTGTATCGCTTTTGCATAATTGTCAAAAATGTTTAAGTCTAACCATTGCTACTGTAAGAGAGACTCATGTGGAAAATGGTTTACATGGTTATGGCAACCTGAAAGTTTCCCTTCCATCTGCAAGCTGGAGAGCTAGGAAAGCTAGTACTAATTCTGTCTGAAGTTTTGAGAATTTGGGCAGGGCAATAGCACCATATGCTGGCTAAACCTCGAAGGCCAAGGACTGAAGAGCCAGGAACTCTTGATGCTCGTTAAGAGCCCACAGACATATCTACAAACCATGTTTTAGAGGCTGTTTGGGCATCTCATAGGTCGGGCAAGTTGACGCATAACACTAACCACAGTGGGAGTACGTATGCCACAGAAATTGGGAAATATTACAGGTCAGTGCTTAATCTAACATTTTGTTGCTGGTGTAAACTTTTAAAAATTGTAGATATGTCTCAAACAATAAGGTGGAGAGTGATAGAGAGAAATATCTGACATTGACCTCTAGTCTCCACACATAGGATTCCCCCTCACACCCATATATACAAAAATATGGATATAATATTAATAACACAGGTTAGGATTTCTCAACCTTGGCATCTCTTCATCGTGGGAGGGAAGCCTCAAGCCCTTGCTCAGTAAATGGATCAGTAGCATCTGATTTTTCTAGCTGTGATTAACAAACATGTCCTGGTCACTGCTAAGCATTGCCTGAGGAGCTAATCTCATCTCTCTGCAGTGGAGACCCATCGATACAAAATAAGTTAAAAGACGTGGTGTCTGTAGCCATCACTTATAAACAAGACAAAAACCTTTAAGAGATATTCTTTAGAGCATGTTAAGATCATTGTCTGATGCAACAGTCTCTCACATCATTGACAACTAAGTGTAGTTCTGATATGCATCTTCATTGTTTCACTTTTGTCTTATTCCTTCATCTAAACAAAAATATCACCCAGCACTCACGTGAGAGCCGGGCTTCTTCATCAATTACAACCATATGTTAGCTCAGGACACAAGAGTTCTGTGAAAATCAGAGGAAACATTCTGCGAGAATCAACTGGATGTATGGAATTTACAATAAAGAGTACCACATGTTTTGTTGTTATTTATAAATTGTGTCCTCCACACACTTTGCACCAGTAAAAAAAATGTATGTATGTATGTGCACACTTCTGCAGAGAGAACAAATATTTAAAGATCTACCAGCACGGCACTGGACATTATACTCATCTCCTAATGGTGTGGTTACTAAAAAACTGGAAACAGTTTTGCTAAAGCAAAGTTAGAAGTCAAAAAGGAAGAGTAAGATCATTTACAAGAAGAAATTTGATTGGCATGCAGTGAAGAGCAAACCCTGGGGCCTCTGGGTTGCTAATTTTCTACTCTGATCTTCCTAGTCTATGGCTTGCATTGGTTTCCGAAAACTAAGTCTTTATGCTGCATTGTTTCTGAAACTAGGACGCATCCTACAACTGATGTGTTTGTCGTGAGTATTGTGGCATTTTGCCCTAATTCTCTCTTCAGATCAAAGCATCCCTCTTCCATCTACTGGGAATAGGGCTTGCTGAAGGCACAGCAGCATCCCTCACAGGGCATTGCCCTGGCCCTCAGGCACCCACTCCTCACACAAGCCATCCCAATCAGTAGCTAGTGTGGAAATGTAAAGGCCTCACTTTGATGCTTCAACTTGAGAAAATCTAACACGTCTTTCCAGCTCTGTGTAGACTTTCTCCCCAAGGATCACGGGTCTCAATGCAACCTCATTCCTCTGCCAAATCCTGCCTTCCTCATTTCCTCCATGAGGTATTCCAAGAGCACTGCCTGAGAAAGGACAGCCATTCACAAGCAAAGTGAAGAAATGCTTTGACCAAGCGACACAGGAAATTTAAAAACTGGCCTTCCAGTTTTTAGATCAGTCATGTTTGTGGAGACTGTTAGTGAGAATTATCCTAGAATCCAATCCAAGGCTGGTAACAAGATTGAATTTAAGAATGTTTAAGAATGCTGGAAGTTGAGAAGCAGATCTTGGGCAGGAGGGGGCTGGAAAGTTTACAAATATCAGTCTTCCTTGCTAAGCCCACACTGAGACAGACACCTGCTGACCGGTCCCGGTGCCATGTTTTTTCTTGAATATTCAAAATGGTCACTGAAGGGCAGCCTATAGAGCCCTGGCCACCCTTCCCTTCCTAGACAGTTCTTGCCTACTAGTGTCTCCTGTTCTCTTCATCCAAAGCTTTTACACTGTTCTCCTAGCAGCGTGGCTGCCATCAATTCAATAGGGAGTTAGAGAAAACTTCAAGGTAGGAAGAGGAAAGGGGCAGTAACCAGAGCTTCTAAAGGAGAGGAGGGAATCTCCTGTAGCCTACTGATCATAAACTTGGAAATCTTGAAGTGGGCAATTTCCTGCCAAAAATTTAAGTTATGAAACTTGGTCAGATAAAAAGGTAGATTATAGAATCTACTTTTAAAAAGAAAATACTTGTTTTAAATGCTCCAAACCATAGAGTAGGGACAAAAAAAAATTTTTTTTAAGTTTCTGCAGTGAACCATGACCACACCTAACAGTGACTTTGAAATCTCCAAAAAGATGATGGGATCCCACAATGACGAGATGACTAGCTGAGATGATCCAGATTCACAGACTACTCAAGCAAGGACTTGAGACAAGGCATACATTTCCCCATTATGCAGAGACTGGACAACAAATGATACAGCTACCTCTCCTATGACTTGACAATTAACCCAAAAATTTTCTTGTCAGGATTCCCCTAAAGATGCCTTCACCCCCTGAAAGCAGGAAGTAATTTTAAGAAAATGATGCCCACATTCCCAAGAGGTGGAGTGAGTGGTTTTTGGTTGTTCAATGGCTTATGAATAATTGTCATTTGATTAGGATGGTTGGTTACAAGTGGTTATTGTTAATGGTCAGGAAAAAGACTAAACAAAGGAGATTAGATTCAGAGTTCTTGTTTAAAAAAAAGAAAGAGAAAAAAGAGGATATAGATAAGAGGTAGATTATTGAGTCTACTCTGAAAAAAAGATACAAAAATAATAGAATAAAAGGGTAGATTATTGAATCTACTCTGAAAAGAAAAAGAGAGAGATATAGAAATGATAAGATAAAAGGTAGATTTTTTAATCTACTCAGAAAAGAAAAAAGAATGAATATGGATATATTATAAAAAAGGTAGATTATTGAATCTACTTTTTAAAGGAACTACTTGTTTTAAATAGGATAAGTAATGAAATTTTTTGTCTGAATTTGTCAAATGTTAATGGACTGGACATTGCTAATATAATTCTTGACTGTATATATTGTATATACTTATTGTATATTCTTTTTCTTATATTAGTTTAACTTTTGATTTTAAACAAAAAAGGGGGGAAATGTGGTTAATATATTGTGCACCCCAATAAACTTATCTGGAGGTCAGAGAACAGAACAGAGACTATATTCAACATAGAGGTTAGGCAGTGGTAGCACACTTCTTTAATCCTAGCATTCTGGAGACAGAGATCCATCTCTGTGAGTTCAAGGCCACACTGGAAACAGCCAGACATGGTGACACACACCTTTAATCCCAGCACTTGAGATCTCTTGTCTTGCTTAGGAAAGACACATGCCTTTAATCCCGGGAAGTGATGGCAGGAAGCAGAAAGGTATATAAGGCGTGAAAACCAGGAACTAGAGGCTTTTTAAGCTTTTAGGCTTTTGAGCAGCAGCTCAGCTGAGATCTATTCAGATGAGGACTCAGAGGCTTCCAGTTTGAGGAAACAAGATCAGCTGAGAAATTGGCAAGGTGAGGTTGGATATGGCTTGTTGTGTTTCTCTGATCTTTCAGCATTCACCCCAATACCTGGCTCCAGGTTTGTTTTTTATTAATAAGACCTTTTAAGATTCATGCTACAGAAACTGACCAAGCACTTACAACCACAAAAGAAAGAATGGTGCTTGAGACCATATTTTTCACTATTGAGATTGACATGATCTTCAACAGGTAACTTTAACATCAGGTAAGCCATTTATTCTCAGACTTTCTAATGTCATACACTCTCTCTAGTCTTAAAAATATTGATGACTTCATAAAAGTTTTGTTTATATGAGTAGAGCTATTAAGACTACCATACTAGAAATCAAAAGAGAAATTTAAAAAATTACTTCATTTGGAAATATAACAAAAATATTACATATTAGAGTATAAATATATAAAGTACACATATAAAGTATAAGCATATTTTTTGAGAAATAACTACATTCTCAAAATCTCAATGAGCATAGTGGTCCTGTTTCATATTGTTTAAAACCTGTTAAATGTCTAATAGAAAAAATTGAATTTCACTTCTACATCTGTATTCAACTGAGTGTAATATCTTATTTTGGCTAAGTATCTCAAGAAAATCCAACCTCATAGAGAGATGTAATTGGAAAAAGGTAGAGTATCTTAAGTAGGTCCTTGTGGCTACTCTCTCTGATAACACTCCCCAAATTAAATAGCAATTGTTTTCAAAAGTTAATTGCAGGGCTGCAGAACTTTTAGCTCAGTCTAAAAGTGCTTGGCATGTAAGCAAGAAGACCTGACTTCAAACCCTGGAGCACTCTTCACTCTTTTTAAAGCTGGGCATGGTAGTGCACACTGTAATCCCAGTGCTGGGGAGGCAGAGACAGGCAGAACCCTGGGGCTCACTGGCCAGCCAGCCTAGTTTCCTTGGTGGTTTCCAGGTAAGTAAGAGACCCTGTCTCAAAAAGCAATGTGGATGCTACCTAAATAATGGCACTCAAATGTGCCTGCTGGCCTCCACACACACCACACACACACACACACACACACACACATACACATACACATACGCGCACACACACATACAGACATGCACACATGCACACACACACACACACACACACACACACACACACATACACATACGCACACACACAGACAGACATGCACACATGCACACACACACACATGCACACACAGAGACAGACATGCACACATGCACACACAGAGAGAGACATGTGCGCATGCACACACAGACATGCACACACGCACACACAAAGACAGACATGCACATATGCACACACACATGCACACATGCACACACACAGACAGACATGCACACATGCACACACACACACAGACATGCGCACATGCACACACACACACATTCACACACACATATGCACACACATACACACAGAAAAAGGCATGCATGCATGCACACATGTGCACGCACACACATATACACATCTACACAGTTAGTTGTAGTATGAAATCTGAAACCATACTGATGAACTACTATTCATTCTGCTACATTAAAAACCTATTGGTCTCAAACTCACAGAGATCCGCCTGGCTCTGCCTCCCGAGTGCTGGGATCAAAGGTGTGCGCCACCACCGCCCGCCTGGGCTACCAAGTGAGTTCCAGGAGAGGCGCAAAGCTATACAGAGAAACCCTGTCTCGAAAAACCAAAAAAAAAAAAAAAAAAAACCTATTGGTTTATCTTGAATGGAATTTTTTCTCATTCATGATTTTGTGGCATCATACATTTGGAAAATATTGGTTCATTGATAAATGTAGATCTCACAAATACTGTCACTTTTACTATACTATATTTTGAAACCACATTCATTAATATCACCATTTCTCATCAAAAAACTCTGCCCCCCCCATATGTAGAGTTGTAGCTGGAAGTTTCTGGCCTGCCCAGTCCTAGCAGTTCAGTCCCAAATAAACACACAGAGTCTTACACTAATTACAAACTATTGGTCTATGGCTCAGGCTTCTTGCTAGCTAGCTATTACCTCTTAAATTAACTGATTTCACGTGGCCATGGCATTACCAGTCTGCTGGCATGTTGCTTCTTCGGCAGCACTCAGCACTGAGCGTCTCCCCTGATGCTGCCTTTCTCCTCACTCTGTCTCTGCTTGGATTTCCCCCTTGCCTCTAAGCTGCCTTGTCACAGGCCAAAGCAGCTTATTTATTAATCAGTGGTAGCAACACATATTCACAGCGTACAGAAAGACATCCCACAGCATAGAGTCCTGTGGCCCAGACGGGCTGTGAACTCTATGTATATAAGGATGAGCTGGAGCTTCTGAGCTTCCAGCTTTCAGCTCCCAAGTGCTGGGGTTACAGTTGTGCACTACTATGCCCCTTTTTACACATTGCTGGAGATGGAACCCAGGGCTCTGTGCATACTAGACAAACACTACCCACTGAGCCACATCCCCAGACCCAGACAAACTTTTTAATGACTAGGAAGACATCAAGCTCATAGAGGCAGATACAATTTTCCAAAATGCTCATTTCACACATGGCTCACACTTTATGACCAGTCGCAAATATTGGCAGATGCTTAAGTGACAGGCCCATTTTGTTCTTTTGCAAGAAAACATTGGCCAAATATCCAAGTTTGAGAGCTGTAGTTTTCTATCGGTTCTTCTTTCTATGAGAAAAGAGACTGTTCAACATGCAACTGGAGCTCATGATGCTTTCCCTAAGGGCATTCATCATGCTCTGTTTGATCATTCAGAATATTGAAAAAGATGCCTACTCAAGTGCCAAGATTTAATAAAATGAATAAATCTTACTGCTTTATTAAAGCTTTTTAAGTGCAGCTAGATTTTTATCTTCCTTTGTGCACATGGCAGTGAAGAGGGAGAGCATTGGGAGAGCCATGTGAAGGGGTTGCTCGTGTGCCTCCCATGTGAATGTCAACAGAGTGAAAAGGGCAAATTCTGTCCATTATTGTAAAACTAGCTTTCACTTCAGCAGGCCCCTAACTCAGTCAGACTTTGAAAGATCACTGATCTGAGAAATCTTCCAGACTATAAAAAAATTTTTTGGAAAGCTCTATGTTGCACTTTATGAAACAATTATAAACTTAACACTGATGTGATCAAGAAAAATGATGCACCATGATTACATTTATGGATGTAGATTAGAAAGCAGTTTATAAAATATTAGCAAAGAAAATTTAGTAGTATATAAAATCACACCGAGTAGAATTTATTATGGGATATCTACCTAAAAGTGATTTGCATCAACAAATAAAACAAGAAATAACAAGTAATTACATATCTTTAAAACCCTGAGAAGACATCGAATACAATTTAGTGGTCATTGTTAATAAAAACTCAGAGTAAAGTAAATAGAAGGGAAATCATGTGAGCATGATAAATATTAAAGAGCAGACAGAGTTGTAGGTGGTGAAATGTTAAGATGGCAAGATACACATCATCACTGTCATAATTCAACTTTTTTGATGTTGTGTGATAGAAGTAAAGCAAATGATAGGTGTTGTGTTGTCAACCTCTACATCTAAGGCTCAAGGAACATTGTGGAAATGGGGCAGAGAGATTGTAAGAACCAGTGGACCAGGACATCTGCTACGAGATAGTCTTCTGTATATGGCAGGGAGCTGCATGCATGCAATGTTAACAATATGGCCACCTAAACAAGATTTGCACAATGTCGCAGTTGCTGTCCCAAAGTGGATGGAGAAAATCCCACAAAGCACCCATGGATGAGAACTACAGGTGATTAGTTGTTGCTAAGAGGGAGAACTGGTCTTCTCTAGGGATGAGCCTGTGGAAAGTTATCCAATCTCAAGTGACCAGTCCAAACATATATAAGTTACACTAATGGACTAAATAGACTCATCAGGTTATCTATATATCTGTATCTACACACACATACACACACACACACACACATCCAAGTGGGTATGTAACAATAATAATTAGAAGAGAGAGATGATGAAGTTGAAATAGAGAGGAGGCATGGGTGCAGTTGGAGAAGGATGTATGAAGAGGAGATTATGTAAGTACAGTATTCATGGATGAAGTTCTCAAAAAAATAAAGTAAGTGTGAAAAATACAGTGTTGGCATGTCAAACGGACTCCGGATAACTACTCCTGTCAACCAACGGCCTAAGTTTTCCTGCCTACGGCCTATTCCTGAGGGTCGGATCCCTCCCCCTTTCCCTGGTCTTAGACCTTATGCCTGGAAGTTTTAAATGTATATCCAAGATAAACTTTTCCCTAAACTCCTTAACTTTACCTTCTCTCTAGTCTATCTGCCCCAACAGATTTCAGATGAACTGCAGACGACTGCTCCAGCATCAGCTCCATGTATCCCCTCAAAGCGACTAGCCCAAGGTCGTCAAGCCTCACAAACTGCTTCAAAATAAAGCCTGTACTTTCCTAGCCCCAAATAGTCCTCCAGAGCCTGCACAGTAAGTGAAGTAGCTTGCTCTTCCCTAACATGACCAGCATTCTAGCTCCCTTGACCCACCCCCCAACAACAACAACCCAATGTCAATGTGAAATAGTCATAGACAAGATTACCCATGAACCCATATCATTTATTATCAACAAAAGGCTAGGACGTTAGGTTTCAAACCTGGGACAAATGGCTGAGGTGCCTATTTAACATAGCAAAGCGGATGCTGGCCTCCAGGCTTGCCTTCCATCCCTACCTGTTACAGGGCCCTCCTGGCTGACATACCTTGCCCCCACCCTGAACTCTCCATCCAAGGGGGCTGGGCTGCTCTTCCCTATATAATCCAACCATTTTGGTTACCCACTTTCTTTGTATTTTGGGCCTCCTGGCTGCTGCACCTGGTTCCTCTATTCCCCCCCCCCCCACCTCTCTTCACAGGGCTCAGGGACATGTCCACTCTGGACTCTCCCGGATGTTCCTGTCTCTAACTACACTCTCCATTTTATCTACAATAAACTTTCTCCTCCACCATACCTAGGAGCAGTAAAGAAGAGATCAAAGTATTATTACACTCTTTACATAATTATTTCCCAGAAAACCCTACACTCATTGACTTTCCACAAAGAAGAAGTAACAAAGAATGTGGTAAGACAGACATACTCACAGCAAATTTAAATGAATTTTCCTGTGGGAGCCCGTTTTCAGGTTCCTCGTGGCTTTACTCAGCAGGTCTACATAGAGAGGATGATTAGGACCACGGGCCTGAGTGCAGGTATCTGAGATGGTCTGCACTTGGCTGTGCTGGGGGAGGAGGTCTTTTGCTCCGCCCCTTGGCGTCTCTATAAATACCCTGGGGGCAGAGACAGTCAGGGCCCATTGGAAAAGGTTTCAGGCCCTCTTGAGGCTATCCTTTATTTTCTATTTGTTTATCTCCGCAATATAAATCCTTCTATCTAGTATTTCCTGCTGCTCACACTCAAGAAAACTCTGGGGAACTGTGGGGTTGGTGGGTAAACGCCCCACATTTTCCTATATATGAAATAATGGAATGAAGATGGAGGTAAGGAAATGATTCATTCAAAGGTACAAAAATCTTAGAACTAACTTAAAGTATCCTGAAAGTATGGTTAAAGATTTATAAGAGACTGATGAAGGACAGAGAACAAGACTCAGAAAAAGAAATAGGAAGAGACGTTCTTGGTGAAGAAAGTAAAGCAACATAAAATTAGTTTTGGAGATGATAATAAAGCCCACATTTCACTATCCTTTTATGGAATAAGGTATTATAACAGAAGAAAAATGATACTCAAAGTCATACAAAAGGGGGCTAGAGAGATGGCGAAGCAATTACGAGCACCTGTGCTCTCCCAGAGCACAGAGGTACCTAGCATAGTACCTAACATCCACACGGTGACTCACAACCATCTCTAACTCCAGTTCCAGGGACGCAACGCTTTCTTCTGACCTCCACAGACACCAGGCACTCACATGGGGCACACACTACATCCAGTCAAAACACTTATACATATAAAATAAATGAATCTTTAAAACTCATACAGAAATGTACATTTTGAATAATATTCCTAAGGATAATGAGAAAGCATGATTCTTTTTTAAACATTGGGGATTGAACCCAGGGCTCTAAATGTGTTAGGCAAGTACTCCATTACTGAGCTATGTTCCCAGCCCTTCTATTTTATTTTATTTTGAGACAGGGTCTCACTAAATTGTCCAAGTTGGCCTTAAATTTTTAATCTTCTGTTTCTACCTTCCAAATAGCCAGGCAGGGTTTCTTTATGTAGCCCTGGCTGTTCTGGAATTCACTCTATAGACCAGGCTGGCCTCCAACTCAGTGATCCGCCTGCCTCTGCCTCCTGAGTGCTAAGATTAAAGGCATGTGCCACCACCGCCCAGCTTGTAGTGAGTTTTTAATCACAGAGCACTACCCACTATAAGAGCCTACCATAAATAACCATAGGAGAAGAATGAGAGAAAGGCAGGTAGACGGAGGGAGATAACATAAAAAGACGTGAAACAACTATTTTCACACACTGTGTGACAAGCAGCAGGACTACGGTCCCTGAAAGAAGAGTTGTAAATGGGATGAGCCCTCATCCTGGATTACCACCAAGGCAATTTGCAGGATACAGTACATGTAGGGGAAACTCAAACAGAGTCCAGTTGTAAATAAGCATTTTGAGGAAAAGAGAGGGTGAGATCTCCAGAATTATTTAAACAATTGACTGAATTTTGATCTGTATATTTGGGTATAAAACTCCTCATATATCAGTAAGCCAAATAAAACCCAGAACTTATACATACCCAGTAAATACCAGGTATAGGATGGAGTCCTCTTATTTAGCTCCCAAGCAGTGGAGCTAAATTATCTTTAAACTACAGCTGGCTCTCACTCACCCTACTCAAGCTTAAAAGCAGGCTTCAAAATAATCCAACTGATTGTATGTATTTGACTACATGTTAGATAAAAAAAAAACAGTGTTTTTAAACTATTATTTTATGTGTGTACCACATGCATGCCTGGTGCCCACAGAGTCCAGGAGAGGAGGTCAGAGCCCCTGGGACAGGATTTACTGTTGTGAGCCACCATATGGGTGCTTTGGAAGAGGAGCCAGTATTCTTAAGTGCTGAGCCATCTCTCCAGCCCCAAAGGCCAATGTTTTTAAAGCAATACAACAGAATTCAATATTCAATAATGTAAAAATCTGTAATATCCTGAGATACAAACAAAATTATCAGGCATTCAAGGAATATAGCCCATAAAAAGAAAGAAAAAAGATCAAATAATGGAAATAAACTTGGAAATAACAGAGATGATAAAATAGGAAAGCCTCCAGAACAACTAACACAAATGTGTTTCTGACCTTCTAGAGCAATGGTTCACAACCTTCCTAATGCTGCAAGACTTTAACACAGTTACTCATGCTGTGGTGACCCCAACCACAAAATTATTTTCATTGCTATTTCATGACTAATTTTGCTGCTGTTTTGATTCATAGTGTAAATGCCTGTATTTTCTGATGCTTTTAGGTGACCCCTATGAAAGGGCTGTTTTCTCCCTGTAGGTGGATTTTTTTTGTCAGGACCCTCAGCTCCCAGATTGTGGGGGCCCACAGAGGTTTCTGAGTGAGATCCGAGCTTGCTTTACTCAGCAGGGCTGCTTTAGGGGGATGGCTTGACCACGTGCGTGGTTACCAGGTGTTTGAAAGGGTCTGCACTTGGTTGTGCTGGGGGAGGTCTTTTACTCTGTCCCTTGGCATTCTTATAAAAATCCCTTTTGAAGAGACAGAAGGGGCCAGTGGATATTGATCCAGGTCCTCCCAAAGTTATCCTGTATCTCTATCTGTCTTCTCCACACTATCTTTCTAGCTAAATATTTCTTATCCCTCTCTCCTCAAGAGTACCCTGGGAAAAAGTGGGAGCCAGCCTCCCACACCCAATAATGACACAGAAACTTCTTATTGATTATGAAAGCTTAACCTATAGCTTAGACTAGTTTGTAACCAGTTCTTATAACTTAAATTAACCCATTTCTATTAATCTATGTGTTGCCATGTGTCTCATGGCTGTTACCTCTCCTCCTGTATGTCTTGTTTGTTCTCCATCTCTTGGCATCTCCACCTTCTTCTTCCCAGCATGCTCTCTGCTCCCAAAATCTGACTAGCTATTGACTGTTTAGCTTTTTATTAAACCAACCCAAGTGACACATCTTCACAGTGTACGTAAAGATTATTCCACAACATTTCCCCTTTTTTGTCTAAATAAAAAAGGAAAGGTTTTAACTCTAACATAGTAAAACTATATACAATAAGAACAATTATCAGGTATTGTCTAAATAGAAAGGAAAGGTATTAACTTTAACAAATAAACTATATACAATAAGAGCAATTATCAAGTAAGAATTACATTCATAATGTCCAGTCCATTTGTATTCAGCATATTTGGAGAAAATATTCTATTATCTATCATATCTTGATGAATTTAAAATTTTATACCTAAAGCATTTTTATTATAACTTGTATTACCATCTTAAAACTATCTTTTTAGACCTCAAAATATTTTTTAGATAAAACAATTTAGGCTTCTATGTCTCTCAACCTTATAAACTTTATACTTTTTATATAAGTTTCTTTTCTTATTTGGTAACAAGGAAAATTGTAAAACTATAACTATCTAGTCTTCAATCCCCATCAGAGACCCAAGAAAGATAAAATATTACCTGAGTAAACAGGAAGTGCAGAGAAAGCAATTTCCAAAACTATAAAATCACAGAGATATCTGGCTGCCTAGACTGTCACTCCAGGGTTCCTCTGTAGTGTTGGTACATCCATCTTCAGCCTACAGGCCTAGAATATCTGAAAGACTTTTCTGTGAAGCAGATATTTTTGAAAGACTGTCCTACCTTGTCTTGGCAAAGTTTGGCAGTCACTTTCTTTTGTGTCCTGCTTGTCCAGTTTGGACAGCATACTGTCAGCAGTTGAGGCAAGGGCAGTTTCTTGCCCAGATGGCTAGCTTTTGCCACAAAGAAAGCAAAATCCATAAAGAGGTTCTTTGATGCCCAACATCCTTTTATGAAGTAGATTGGTGCTACCAGGAACAGACATGTCTCACTGACATGAAAATCCCTATGTTATTAAAAACACCAAAATGCCATATTCTGTAGGTCTCCAAAGTGCTTGGAGACCATCTATCTAGTTAAAATATGTCTCTGATTGACCTTGAAAATATACCTAACATGACTATAAGTTTGATTGCTATTGATGACTAACTATGAACCTATATTTCTTTACTATCCTAAATAGCTTTCAAGGACTAGAACTTTACATTACATTTTTAAATGAGCTGCATAGGTACAATACCTTAAACAAGAAATAGAAACATACAATACAGTATAACAAAAATAACCTTAAATTTGTGTCAATATACAAAAATCTATACCAATGTAAAATATTTGAGACTAATAGTTGTTTCTTTAGTTTGAAAGTAGATACAATAATATGCTCTTATATCTTATCATTTCTGTATCACCTTTTTCTTTTCAAAGTGAGGTCCCTGAATCTAATCTCCTTTGCTTAGTATCCTTCCCAACCATGACCAATAACATCTTGTGACCAACTCCACAAGTGATGATAAACATCCATCAAAGGACCAAAAACCACCCATCCCATCTCTTGGGAATGTGAGCATCATGTTCTTAAAATACTTCCTGTTGTATGGGGGTAATGGCATCATTAGGGGACCCTGAGAAAATGTCAAGTCCTGGGAGAGCTAGCTGTATCATTTGTTGTCCAGTGTCTCTGCAACGGGAAAGTGCAAGGTGTATCTGAAGTCTTGGCTGGAGTAGTCTGTGAGGTTGGACCATCTCAGCCAGCAGCATTAAAGCTGTTCTGGATGCAGAACTCTGAGGAAATTGCAGCAGAGGCACTCTGAGAGGCTGGATCACCTGGGCCATCCATTTTCATGGGTGTTTGGTCCCCTTGCTCTGTCTTATAGTTTTTCTAGGTTTATTTCTTTAAGTCTGTAGCCAGAATTTTGGCCATTTAGCTTTTATTAAGCCAATCTGAGTGGCTCATCTTCATAGTGTACAAAAAGATTGTTCCACAACAGCTCCCCAAAGGGGTCATAACCCACAGGTTAAGAATCAATGCTCTAGAATGTAGAGGATTTCATTCTCTATGTAATGAGTACTAAACATAAATGTCATGTATGTTTAATGTGAATAAACACAGGCATAATGGAGAAAGATTCCAAAAAATATGCTCAATTATTATATTCCTATTTAAATACTTTAGAATATTAAAAAGAACCTTTGAAACCATGATGAATAGAAAAATGAAATAAAAACAAATGTAACACAGATTTTTAAAATATCATGTGAGGTGAAAATGACCCTCGATATCCTATTAGCAACACACAAAACATAGCAGAAGAAAATATGACTGAATTTGAAGACAGAGTGGTACAAATGATCCTAAACAAACAATTGTTTTCATCTAAGTTGTTCTATTTACCAATAGAGATTGGAAGTCAGATGTTGGAGTGAAAACCTGCTGGATCAAAGAAGCCAAGAAGCACACAGCTGACCTTCCTTTTCAGCCAGAGACCCAGCAAGAGAGTGTGTTTCCATTCATCTCAAACCAAAAAAGCTGCCAGTCTCTTAAGTCCCTCCCTACTCCTTCCTGTGAGTCTCTCTATCCATCTTCCCAAGTCCTCTGTACTCTCTATGGCTAATTCTTGTCAACTAGTTGCTGGCTCTGCCCCCTGAATCAAGGTTAATTTTATGAACACAGTCTTGGAATTTCACAGTGCAATCAAATATCCCACAACAAGAAATAGAGAAAAGAAGGCAAACAGTAAATATGGGAGCATCACTGACCAGTTAGCCAGGATCAAGTGTCTAACTTATCTGTAATAGGAGCCTCATTAGGGACATAGGTAGTGGGAGATTTTAAGCAATCTGGCCACTCTTTTCCAAATGTGATAAAAATGAGAAGAAACATGGATCCAAGAAACTTATGTAGGAAACTCCATTAGGGCACATCCTAATTAACTTTGTGAGAAGCAGCAGCAAAGAGAGCACTCAGCGATGCCTTCTGAAAGTCACCATATAAACAGGAACAAAGAATGACTGTGGACTTCCTCTCAGTCTGCAAGTCACGAGACAAAGGAGTGACATTGTTAAAGTGCTATAGAAAAAACCTTGTCATCCTGGGATTCCATTCTCGGCAAAGTATCTATCAAAAGGAAGGTGAAACAAAGAGTTCTTTCTCAGACAAAAGTTGAAGGAATTCATTACCATCAAACCTGCAATGTAAGATGCTAAGGACTGTTCTTTGAAGAGAAGAGAAATTATGAAAAAGTAAGAGCACACACACATACAAAAAAATGCTAAAGATACAGATAAACAGAAATAAGGCTTTACATTTTTTATTTCTTTAACAGTTAATTTGCTACTTACATAAATTATTGTGTTGAATGAGTATTTCCAGCAAGGCACTGTGGTGAAATCCTACAAACCCTGCATGCAGAAGTGAGGAGGATCTTGAGTTCAGCCTGGTAGAAAGAAAGAGAGAGAGAGAGAGGGAGGGAGGGAGGGAGGGAGGGAGGGAGGGAGGGAGGGAGGAAGGAAGGAAGGGAGAAAGAAAGACTGCTCAAAATGCAAATTGCCTAAACAGAGCATCAAACTGAATTCATAAAAGAAAATCTATCCAATATAGTCTACAATAACTCTGTCTAGGACACATCATAAATTAAAGGTAAAAAGATAGGTAAATAAGATCAAAGTTGAGGGCAAAATACTCCTCATGAAGCCATTACTGCAAATTTAGAATAGCTATATTACTATCAGAAAAAGTGGCAACTGCCTCTGTCCCCTGTCAGCGGGCTGTCCGTCATGGTCAACCGTACCATTTTCTCTAACACTATTGATCAGCCCTTGAGCAGCATCTAGCTGATTGCAGACAAACGTCCAAACACAATGGAAAATGTTTGTGCTGTGAGTACCAGAGAGAGAGGATTCGGTTACAAGGATTTCTGCTTTATAGAATTATTCCAGGATTCACGTGCCAGCGTGCTGACATCACACGCCATAACAGCACTAGTAGCAAGTCCATCTATGGGAGAAATCTGATGAGAACTTCATCTTGAAGCATTGACAGGTCTTGGCATCTTGTCCGTGGCAAATACAGGACCAAACAGAAATTGTTCCCAGTTTTTCATCTCATTGCCAAGACCGAGCGGTTGAGGGGCAAGCCTGTGTTCTTTGGGAAGGTAAAAATGGCGTGAATGTCCTGGAAGCCAGGAAGTGCAAGGCCAGCAAAACAGCCACCATTGCCAATGGTGGGCAACTCGGATACTTTTGATACATTTCACCACCAGAGCATCCCTTCCATAGCTCAGGAACACGCACTAAGGAATGTTTTTGTTTTTAGGGACATTAAAAATATTAATAAATCTTAAAAATTTATTAAATCATGCCATGTCTGTTCTCTAACAAAAACGCAATTAATATACAAGTCACAGAAAGATATCTGTAAAAATACCCCAATACTTGGAAATTTGAGTAATAGCCCTCTAAAAATCCCAGAGAGTCCAAAGATAAATCACAACTGGGTGCAGTTATACACTTATAGTCCCAGCAATTGGAGGTAGTAAGGCTAAGGCAGGAGGATCTCAAGTTCAGGATACATCTGAGTTGCACAACCAGATTCTGCATTCAAAAGTAGAAAAAAATGGAAAGAAGGGAGGAAGGAAAGAGAGAGGGAGAAGGGAGGGGAGAAGGAGGGATCATTTCAAACTGGAGAAATCTGGAAACAAAGCATAAACTCCACAGGATGAAAAGAGAAACTTCCAGGCCCTGAAAGTCTCACTGAAAAGCTACCAAACATTCACGGGAGTATTGATACTGATTTGCACAGTTCCTTCCGGGAAGCTGAAGAGAGGACGCTGCCCAACTCATTTTTCTGAGGTGAATATTCCACTGATGCGAACCAAACAAAGGCAGTACAGAAAAAGAAAACTGCGGATCAACATCTCATGAACTTACATGTAAACTCTGTCAACTGCACACTGGGTAGGGGGCATGCAGGATCTGCTTTGGTTTGTAACAGTAAGTCAGCAGAGGTGAGGTAAAACTGAGTCTAGAGACCTCCAATCCAAGCACTGGGCGGGAGCCTGGATGTTCTGTTGGAAATGAACAGGGAGAAGGCCCTGTTACCTTTAGTTGAGTCTGAGGAAGCACAGTTATTCACAAGAAGAGCTAGAAGAGGGTAAAAAGCAGGTCCCATGACCAGCAGGCGGCACCAAAACCAGAGCTAACAATGAGGTGGCCTTGCCCTTGGCTGGTACAAGAAGTATGGCTGACTAGTTAGGGCTTGAACTTAGGTGACTGGCCACAGGGCTATTATGAAATCCAGAACTGGCTACAGTGTCACCAGCAGGCAGGGCCTTACACTGAAATGATTTCATTTTTCTGTATTTCAGTTCCTTCATCTGTACAATGGGGAATTATAGTACCTGTGAGATAGAATTAGTGTACTGATTTAAAAGAGATACTGCAAGCCAGGCAGAGTGGCACATGCCTTTAATTCCAACAGTCAGGAGTCAGAGGCAGGCAGATCTCTGTGAGTCTGAGGCCACCCTGATCTACAGAGAGTTCCAGGACAGCCGAAGCTACATAGTGAGACCTTGTCTTGGAAAACAAAAACAACAAACCAAAACAACAACAAATATAGTTCTGCATACAAAAGGATAAAACAGAGTCGGGCATACAATAACTACCAAACAATTTTGTGTATCAGGACAGCTGTATTCCTGTTTTCCAATTCAACTATCCATTCTTGTATTCTTTCAACAAACATTTATTCAGTAGTTCTGCTAGAAGCTGCAGTTGATTGCATTTTGTTGCTGTTGTCTCTATCTTTTTAATTCTCTTAGAAATGGCCAGTGTCAACCCCTCAGCCACTCTTCCTTACCCTCTCTCTTCTGTTTTATTTTTGCTCCATAAGCATCCCAGTTAAGCAACGAGTTCAAAGTAGGGTCAGAGACTTACCATTTACATCAAAGAAATAACATTGGCTTGTCACATAATATCCCAGATTTTGGCCTGCCAACGGTGATCTAGAAAAACACAAAAGACTGAATAAAAGAGAAATACAAGGTAGCTTTTTCACCGACGAAGTTACAAGTCTCAAAATTTGCAATATATATATTTAAGATAGCAATACTGAAAGGAAACATACGAGACAAAAATATGTCAAAATGCATAAATGCACTCTAAACTCTAAATCATAGTATGTTATCAGAAGTGCTTTTTGTTTTGATTACTGGTGATTTTCATAATTAAATATATTTACAGGGCTGGTGAGGCTCAGCGGGTAAAAACGTTGGCTGCCCAAGCCTGATAACGTGACTTCAATCTTTGGTACCCACATGTGTGATAGCTTGCCTCTGTAATCCCAGCACTTCTGGAGTGAGATGGGAAGAAACTTGAAGGCCAGCTAGCCTAGAATTCACAGAGTGGCAGAAACAATAAGATTCCTGCCTCAATAAGGTGGAAGGAGAGAATGGACCCCAAAAGTTGTCCTCTGACCTCCATATATGCATACACACGTGTGAAAGCCCATACACACACATACTGCACAAATAAGAAATGCAAATAACTTTACATATCTTTACATAAGAATTGCCTACTAATGAACTCCTAAATTTCAGTCTCAGGATTCTTGAACAATCTAAGGGGCAGAAATCATGTATTATTTCAAGTTTAAATTCCATTTTAATTCCACTGGGTTAGGGAATTATCCAAGATTTATTAATAGGTATAGTAGTTAGTAGGTATAGATTTGCATTTCCTTTTTGATTTCTAAGAGCTTCATCTTCCACAGGGGACAATATTCACAAAGACCAGAGGTCCCCAGGCCTGCTCACTAATGTTAACTGGGAATATCTGAAAACCACTAATTCCTGGGCGTAACCCCCAACCTCTGAACAGAAAACCCACCCATTATAGTAGTTTCAAAAGTTTCCTGGGGACGGTGGGGTGCATCCAAGTGTTGAGACTCACTCGTAGAGAGTGAAAGGTTGGTTGTGTTGGACGTCACACGGGCACTCGGTGTACCGCACAAGCTGGCTTCTGTCCCTCGGTGGCTGAGTGCCTGTTCCCTGTAACACACGGTACTAAATGTCAAATGTCACACTGTCCTTTCGGTGAAGTGTTCTCGTTTGTACTTTCCTTGCTGTGGTTAATAGAGTAGCTTGTTTTATAGCTATTTCTGTTTGTTTGGGTTTTTCATATTTGAGAGTTGGTCTTGCTATGTAGCTAGTTTCGGCCTTGAAATTCTCCTTTCTCCTTAGTCTAGGAATTAGAGGCTTGTGACAACCTGCTTTCTGACTTGCAATATTCTGTACTTACCTAAACTGTCTTAAAGAGTGTACCTTTCTGGGGGCTGGAAAGATGGTTCAGCAGTTAAGAGCAGTTGCTGTTCAATTATGAGGACCAGAGTTCAGCCCCCAGCACCCACAGTCAGACTGCTCACAAATGCTTCTAACTCCAGCTCCAAGGCCTAGGACACACTCTCCTAGTTTCTGTGGGACACACACATAGATATATACACATGCATACATTAGTATTTTGTTAAAGAATATTTCTTTCTTGGATGCAAAAAGAAAAAAAATCTACTTAGGCAGCGTCTAGTGGCAGTCATTTGCTATTGCTTTAACTGTGACCTTACAATTTGACCTTGGGATGACCCTGTCTCTCACCTTTCCCACCTTCACACCTGATTGATGTACATTTTCCTTGTGAACATCACATCTTTCTTTCTCCTTTTTCTCAGAGCTCACCCAAACACTTTCTGTTCTTTGTGGAACTCCATTTACCATTTACGCTCATTGTTTTTTAGGGTTCTGCTCCCCCAAACACTACTTGAGCATCTTTCCAGTTCTTCCTCATTTTCCACCCCTGAATTCTCACCCTTTCCCACTCTCTCCGCCTCATCCCTTCATCTCATCACTTTTCTTTTAAACTCCCACAGACGGGAATGGCTTTACTGAGAAGAACCCGCTGCCATTGTACAAATTTGTTGTTGCTGTTATAAAACACCATTACCAAAAGTAACTTACGGAAAAAAAGAGTTTATTTTCACTTACAGTTCCAGGAGGAGGGTCCATAATGCAAAGGGGGGGCATGGCAGCAGGCAGCTGGAGCAGAAACTGAAAGATCACATCTTCAACCACAAAGAGAACGCACAAACTGGAAGTGGGGTGAGGCTATTATCCTCATAAAGCCTGGGCCTAGTTATGTGCTACCTAAAGCAAGGATGCACCAGCTCCCCAAACAGTGCCACCACCTGGTTACCAAGTGTTCAAATACCTGACCCCATGGAGACATTTCTCATTCAAAGCACCATACCCACAAAACACAGTTAGTGTGCTAAGGAACATAGTTTCTGGCTAGTGTTGGGTAATGTGGTTGAGGGAAACCTGAATCACTTGTGGGAAGAAGACTAATTGTCCCACAATAGCAAGCAGAGTAGCAGATTAATAAACTAAAGACAATAAGAGTCATTGTCAAAATACCAAGTAGAAGAGTTAAGGCAAGAAGAATGACCCTAAGTTCCTGGATCCATCCAAGAAGAGATAGAGTCAAGGAAAGATAAAGAGAAGAATAAGTGACAAGACACAGGGATCAGGACTATGGGTGACACAGACGTATGTATTATTATAGCTACCTAGTTTTATCAGCATTCCACATCTCTTTTGTTTGTTTGTTTTTTGTTTTTTTTTTGTTTTGTGTGTGTGTGTGTGTGTGTTTGTTTGTTTGCTTGGTTGGTTTTGTTTTGTGGGGGCTGCATCTTTTTCAGGTACTGGGGAATTACACCCAGGGTCTTACACATGCTAGGCAAACATGTATCACTGAACTATAAAGCCAGTGCCCTGTTTAATCTTCAAATGTTCCTGTCTACTTTCTTAATCTGCTTTGCAAGAGACCTTTTTCATCAATGTCACTAGATCAGGACTTCGTGAGACAGAAGAGGAAAACTTGCTATGGTGCTACAGTCCTTGCAGCAGAGTGGACTTACAACTTATTGTTTTATATGTGGGGCTTATTAATGTGGCCAGGCATAGAAGGTAATGCCAGATTCTGCAAGGAATGTGATGCACCAGAAAGAGGTATTGACTCAGAAAGGTAGAAAAAAGGCAAATACAAGATGCTGTGGACAGAAGTCAGAGGCTGGGCCTAACAAATGGCAATTGGAAGTATAAAGTAAGCATAGAGCCATAAGAAAGAGGTCAAAGATCCAAAGCCAACAGGACCAGAACGCCTTCCATGAGTCAAAGTGAAATCATGAAATAAACATTTCATATTGCAGGCTATACATAAAATATCCAGAGGGAGAGTCCATTTACAATGAGCTTTGAACATAGGTACTAGGAGTAAATGGCCAGTTTAGAGATAGAGGGTCAGGATATCTTCAATATGTCCCTCCTGTCAGAACAGGATAAGCCCAGTTTCCCATCTGGATTTTCTTATCAGAAGGCAGAGTTAACTCTCCAAGGAGCATATAAATTATCCTAAGAGAATTCCCCATCTATGCTCCTCCTACTGGACTAGACTTGGCCTTATGGTTGTGAGCAATATCAACTTGACTCATTATTTACCTGAAGACACACTAGAGATTGTTGGAGTGAGCCCTTCACTGCGTGACAGAAGACAGGTGCTAAAATTTGGGGGTGGAATAGCATATCTATAAAACCAACCCTAAGAAGTAAGAAGAACTGTGAACTTTGTAGCTTAGACTCTAGCACAGACGGCTGCAAAACAGGAGAGAGAAAGCCAGGGGGCCTCCAGTGAAATCCTGCTCCCTTGCTGGGCGGCACCTACTGACCATGGCCTTGTGTTACAATGTCTCTTTTGTGGCTAGAGGGAATTCTACAGATAATCCTGGGACATCTGATCTCCTACATCTTCTTAGACAGTAGCTGTGTTCACAGAAGTTCTGGATATTATCAGGAAGATGTGATAGAAAAGCCATCAACACCACGACGTGGACTAGTCCAGAGAGGTGACTGCAGAGAGCTGATATACGTAAACACGGTGGTCATTTCTGCATTACTCACCTTCTTGTCCTTGTCATCATGAAGGGGTACAAGAGCACACCACTTGTCAGCCTCGTCAGAAATTGTTCTGCCTTCCTCTAAGAAAATTCTGCTGCAGAATATCTCCATTCTGGGTGACAGTAACTTCCAGACTGTTGTAGAAAAGCCAGCCATGAAGACTGCATTTCAGATCAAGGTGAGTGGTCAGGAAAAATAGCCCTTTTCTCACATCCTTGCTCTGTCCTTCCTGAAGGAGGGGTGTAGAATCCTTCTCTATCCTTCTTGACTTCCCTCTGAAGTCATGGGAGAAAAACAATCTATCAACATGTCTTCCTTGGCCTTGTTCCAATCAGCTGATAATACTACAAAGTAAGTAACTTCACCCCCTGAGCCAGCAGAGACATGGTAGTTAAGTAACCTGCTCCATCACATAGGTAAGGGCAAAGGACCCAGATTTGAACTCTGGTCAATCTTTTCCCATAGCTATGCTTTTATTAACTGAGTTAATACCACCTCAAAGCACAGATAAAGAACAGTATTAGGGGACAAAAACAGTCATGTTCACTAGATAATAGTTGAGGTTTGTTGATTTTTAATATTAACTCCCACTACAGCCAACATAAAAGGAGAATATGAGTCCAAATTAGGAGCAAGCACATGGTGGTCTGGAAGGCACAGGGGCTCAGATCTGCTTAAAAATCAATAGAAAGCCATGGTGTGTTTTCAGTATTCAGATCCCCTTTAGGGTGTGTGGTGGTTTGAATGAGAAATGTCCCCCACAGGCGCAAGTCTTTGAACACTTGGTCCCCAGTGGATAGCGCTCGTTGGGGAGGCTTAGGAAGTGTGGATTTGGGGAGGAAGTATGTCACGGTTTTGAGAGGATATGGTCTGGCTCTGCTTCCAGTTTGCTCTCTTTGCTTCCTACTTGTGGTTGAGATGTGAACTCCCAACTTCCTGCTCCCACCGCCATACCTCCCCGCTGTGATGGACTCTTACCCCTCTGGAACTGTAAGACAAAATAAACCCTTCCATAAGTCACTTTGGTCATGATGTTTTATCACAGCAACAGAAAGTAAGTAATATGGGATGCCTAAAAACAAGATCTGTTTGCTGCTGCTTTAATTTTTTTTTTAAGGCCAAACCTGCTTTTGGTGATTAAGTGATGATTTCTCAAAATGTCTAAGTCTGAACTCTCTTTCCAGGGAAGGGAGCTATCAGCGCACCAATTGACTTATCAAAATGATGGCTTAAATTGGAAGTAAATAGGAAGAGTTTGAATCTAAAATGTCCCTTATGGGCTCATGTGTTGGGGGCTTGGTTCCTAACCTTAGTGGTACTAATTTAGGAAGTTGTAGAAACTTTAGGAATGGGGTCCTAGCTGGACAAAGGTGGTCACTGATTTGGGGGGATATATTGTCTCTGGCTCCTGTATGTGATTCCTGTCCTTCATAAGGTTCTGCCCATGCACATGGGATCAAGAGAACATGTAATGAGCCCTGTGAAACTGTGAGGCAAAATAAAACCTTTCTCCTCTTAGTTGTTCACTCAGGAATTTTAGTCATGGCTTTGTAATGCTATCTACTACAACCATATTATAGGGAGTCACAAGATGAAAAAGCAAAATCACACATAATTCAATCTCTATCCAGCAAGCACTATTACCATTTGGTACAATTTATATATACCTTTGTAATACATTTATAGACTTTGTAACAACTGCTCAACTGAACATATATTCTGTATCTTACTTTAAACAATAATACCACATCTATTAGTACCCACTTTCTTGTTTTGATTCATAGCCTCTGAAGTAGTTTGTTTAGTTATATAATATTTCATGAAGTAGACTTTATTCAAATTATTACCCTCACTATTGGATATTTAGGTAACTGAAAGCTTTTGCTATTATAAATTATTCTGCAGTACACATCTTTATGCAAATAGCCTCTTATTCACATAAAGTGTTTTAGATTCATCACTTCTTATGGTCACTACCTAGGCTAGGCTGTAGGTATCATATATCTCAATTAATGGATTAACATGCTCGCCAGTCTCTTCCGATTTTATCCACCCTGTATAAACAGTAGGAGATGGATCGTCCCATAGGCCAATTGCATGATGCCATCTTAAGATGTCCCTTGTGTTTATCTGCCCATCTTTCATATGGTATGAGAGTTGTGCTGTAACTCTTAGGCTTAAATGTGGAGCAACCTGGGTCCTACATGAAAAGGGGATAAACTAGAACCAAGGGGACTGAAATTAGAACACTCCATCCCAGATATAGATACTGGGGCTCAAGATGCATGTTTGGACCAGAACAGCAACAACAATAAAACCTTAGGTTCAGTTCAAGTTGTAGCTACCTGGGTCCCATCCAATAAACGACAGCACCACATCAATAGTCACTTGGGAGTGATGACACACATAGGCAGGACCAGAGTCAGAGCCCAAGAGAAGGTTACCCCAGCTGAGAAAGAATGTGCACTGTCAGCCACTGTGGGCCCCAGAGTCAGCAAGAACTACACAGGATCACAGTCCAAACAATCATGCCTGAATGTATGGGATGGTTTGGGTCAAGGAGCCAGAGCAGAAGCCCAGCTGCACCAGCTAGGTCTTCATGTAAGGAGTGGGCAATCTTCTAAGAAGTCATTATTTGAGGGAATTAGCAACATTAAGTTTCTGGTTTAAAGTAAGAAGCTGGATCTGGAATTAGTGAATTTGGTTTCTTAACTTACCACCCACACGGTGAGAAAATCCATTAAGCAGGGCCTGGAGAAACAGCCTGCTGGACACCTCCTGTGTGTAGCTGGCAGAGACTGACTTCTAAAATGACCACCAAATTGAAAACAAAATGAATAACAAAACATGCATACTCGTATGTTGAATCAACTGCACATATATAGCAGCCCAACTCCTTCAACACAGTTCCGTTTCCAGCAGCTTTTCTTTTGATTGAAGTCATTATCCTTGCTGGAAGGCATGTAAAGGTCTATCAGCTTAAAGATGTGGAATGAAGATTGGGAGGAGGCAAAGGGGTGTCAGAGGTGGTCGTGAGCAATTAGACCTCATATTAGTCGGGTGTGCCAGAGAAACAAAACGTGTGTGTGTGTGTGTGTGTGTGTGTGTGTGTGTGTGTGTGTGTGTTTCAACACTTTCTCAAAATATCTGTTTAAACTCTGTGATGGGTATTCTTGTTTGTCAACTTACCTACATCTGAAACTAAAACCACAAAACAGAGGGCACATCTATAAGGGATTTTGCTTAATTTGAAGCAGGAAGATCCATTTCTAATCTGGATCTTTGAGTTAGGAAGACATGCCTTTAATCCGGGCCACACCTTCTACTGGAAGCCTGTAGGACATGGAAGAAGGAAGCTTTTGCTGTTTGCCTCCTTGCTCTCACCTACTAGCAAGTCCATTCCTTCACTGGCATTGGAGCCTACTTCTTTGGGATTCCAGCGTCTACTAAAGACCAGCTGAGACATCCAGCCTTGTGGACTGAATGGACTTTCCATTCACAGGCAGCCATTGTTGGATTAGCTGGACTGCAGTTAGTAAATCATTTTAATACATTCTCGTTCTCTCTTTCTATCTCTATCTATCTATCTATCTATGTATCTATCTATCTATCAATCCTATAAGTTCTGTTACTCTAGAGAACCCTGACTAATACAAACTCTCATTATAAATATAGAGAAATTACAATTATATATATAATTATATCTTATATATCTACAAATATATTTTAATTATATAAGCTATATAATCATGTATAATATAGATTATATAATCTATGTGTGGTAAAAACTGTATATTAAAGAACATATGATTATATTTATATATTTATGTATAATATTTATATCAATATATAATTATATTGTATAAGCTGATATATGGATTATATTGTAACATATATAATTGGAGAGCTGAGTAAGGGAGAGAGAGATAGAGGCAGAGACAGAGGGAGAGAGAATTTTTAAGGAGTCCTGAGGGGGCCTAGCAAAGCTAAAATCTGCAAGGCAGCCTACAGGCTGGAGACCCAGGAAAAAGGTATTTTTGGAGCCAAGTATGACATCACCTGGAGTCAGAATTCTGTCCTTTACAGGTGCCTGGGCCTTCTTCTCTGAAGGTCTTCCTCTGATTACATGAGGTCCACCTGTACTACTGCTGTAATTTCCCTCAGCCAGTCTTCTTATCTGGACGTTAGTCACATCCAAGAATTAACTTCACAGCAACATGTAAACGGCTTTTGTGTTAAAATTAGATATTGTAGCCGGAACCTGGCACACAAAATTACCTCAATCACAAAACCAGTCACAGTCTCCAACGTCTGAGCATGGAGGAGACACAGGGACCAATATCTCTTGTCCAGACTTTCCCTAAATTGTATAACCAAGTCCAAATTTTTCCTTATATTCAAGGACTTACTTCTCACAAGTCTGAAGACAGACATCCACTCAAGAAACATGCTGGCTTTTCCTCCTGTTGGCAAGCGCTCACCAGCCAACCATGGCAGACCTCCGCTCTCATGAGCCCTGGCCCTCTGCAGTCTAGCCCACCCACTTCATCAGGAAAAAGCTCACAGTGATGATTCTCAAGCAAGCAGTGTGTGTGCTCAGACGTTTTCACTTATGACTTCCGCTGAAGAAAAAGATACAATGAGACGTCAACAGAAGGCACATGAAAAGAAATGAAACCTGGACCCGTAGCCCCGCCCCCACGTGCTAGTTAACCTGAAAGAAGCTAGCTGTGCTAAAGAACACACTCGAGAAAGCTCTTCCCCATCTGCTTGAAATGCTCAAGAATGTGGCAGGGACAGTTTCTTCTCAAGGTTACAACATTGATTTCTATCTGCTCTTGCTTCCTTTTAGGTTTTCAGTGTTGTATCAAGTATTGACTATAACTAAATTAGCCAACAGATGATAGTAAAGAGTTGGCTTTTATTATTGAAGTAAAATTTACATATAAGGAAATGTAAATGTGGAGGTTTAAGTGAGAAATGTTCTCCATATACTTGGGCACTTTGAAAACTTGATTTCTAGTTGGTGGCACTGTTTGGGGAGACTTAGGGGGTGTGGCCTTGATGAAGGAAGTATATCACGTGGAGTGGGCTTTGAGACTGTACAGCCTCTCCCTGTTTCCAGTTCTCTTTTCTTGCTTGACATTTGTGGTGAAAAGTGAGAGCTCTCGGCTTCCTACCTCCCCTCTGTCTCTGCCATCATGGAATCTACTCCTCTGGAACCATAAGCCAAAATAAAATAACTAACGAATTTATATATGTAGAAATGCATTAAGTGTACAAATGAGTTTTGGTGAATATATGCATTTATATAACCACCAACATAGTCGACATATAGTCTAATGACTGTGAATTCCTTATAGAATTTATTTTTATATTTCTTCTTAGTTAAAAATTTAGCTTAAAAGTCTATTTTAAGAGCAATTTTGAGTTCCCTTTATCCCCTTCACTCTCTCTTCATCTCTGCTTTAAGTTATATATTAGTGTAATTAATTTATTATAACTGATAAGTTAATGTGGTGGTTTGAAAGAAAATGGCCCCCACAGGGAGTGGCACTATTAGGAGGTGTGGCCTTTTGGAGAAAGAGTGTCACCGTGGGCGTGGGCTTTGAGGTCTTATATGCTTAGGCTATGTACAATGTGGTACACAGTTCACTTCCTGTTGCTTGCGGACCAAGATGTAGAACTCTCAGCTCCTTCTCCAGCACCATGTCTGCCTGCACGCCACTGGTCATAATGATAATAGACTAAACCTCTGAAACTTCAAGCCAGCCCCAGTTAAATGTTTTCCTTCATTGCCGTGGTCATGATGTCTCTTCAGAGCAATAAAATACTGACTAAGACGATATACACACAACTAGGCTTATACTTTACTTTAAACCGTTACTTAATGGCTTTTGGCAAGTGTATCACACACCCAAAGCTACAGTTTCATACAAAATATTTCCACTGCCCTAAAATTGCCCAATCTCCACCTATTCATCCATTTTTCCCTTTCTCCTGACCACTGATCTTTCTTACTGTGCTCACATTTTGCCTTCTGAAGTGTGTGGCATAATTATAATTATACAATATGTGGCCTTTTCAGAGTTCACTTGGCAATACATAAGGTTATTTCATGTCCTTTTTATGGCATGAAAGAAAATTTCTTTGATCATTAAAAATCCCATTGTATGGCTACATCACAGTGAGTTTATCCATGCGTCTACTGAAGGACACCTTGTTGCTTCTAGGTTTGGACAATTATTAAGAAAGCTGCCAAAAACATCGTGTGCAGGTTTTTCTGTCTTTTTTTTTTCTTGCTTATTTTGCAATACTGATGATTGAACCTAGAGCCTCCTTAATGTTAGGCAAATAAGTACTCTACCACTAAATTACATCCCTAGGCCTAAGTGCAGGCATCTGCATGGACATACATTTTCAACTCACTACAGCATATGGTAAGGGGATGTTTAGTTTTGCAATGAACAACTGAGCTGTCTTTTAAACTGGTTTATTATTTTTGTATTCTAAGCAACAATGGATGGGAGTTCCCATTTCTCCACATCCTCATTAACATTTGCCCTTGTCAATGCTTTGGATTTTAGCCATTAAAATGAGCAGTGAGGGGTATCTTATTGTTGTCTTAATCTGTAATTCCTCAATGGAATGCTTTGTACATCTCTTCATGAGCTACATGCCATCTTTGTCTGCTTTGGTAAAGTATCTGCTCAATCTCTCTTCCTCTTTTATTTGGGTTGTTTTCTTAGGGTGAGTCTTCACATTTTCTAACCCAAATGTCTCATAAGATATATTCTGTAAAGATTTTTCTCTCAGTATTTGCACTGCCATTTTATCTTACAAAATGGTGTTTTTCATAAAACACAAAGCTTCACCTTGGCAGAATTTGCTTTTGATGTTATATTTGAAAAGTTATTGTCAAACCTAAGCTCACCTAGATTTTCTTCTATATTGTCTTCTGGAAATCTTACAGTTAGGCAGTTTATATTTAGGCCTAAGGTTTGAGTTAACCATTATGAAAAGTGTCTAGAATGACATTTCTACTTTAATGTCCCGTTGTTCCAGTACCATCTGTCAGAAAAAGCTATCATTTTCTGCTTGTCTTTGTTCCCTTGACAAAGATCAATATAGCTATAGTATGTGGATTTCTTTCGGCCCTTTCTATTCTTTGGGAATGCATTGAGTCTACAGATTAAGACAAAGAAAATGGCCACTTGACAATATTGAGTCTTCCTATTTATGTGCATAGAAATTTCACGTTAGGATACTGCTGCTTCTATAAAGGGTTTTCTATATTTGAAGTTTTACTTGTTCATTGGATAATTGTGTCATCTGTGCATAGACCCAGTTGCAATTCTTTTCCTATCTGTTTTCATTTCATTGTCATTCATATTGTGAGAGACCTCACCTTGAATAGGAAGGAATAAAAAAGTCAGACAGTTTTATCTTCTTGATTTCCGTGGGAAAGTATTTGATGTTTCATTAAGAACTGTAGATGTTCTTTATCAGATGGAAGGTATGCTTTGGTACTCCTACTTTGCTGAGATTTTTTTTATCTAGGTTTTATTTTATGTGTGAGTGTTTGGGCTGCATATATGAATGCATCGTTTTCATGCCTGGTGATCCTGGCAGCCAGAACACGGCATCAAGTCCCATGACACAGCTACCATGTGGGTGCAGGGACCTGAACATGGGTCCCCTGCAAGAACAGCCTGAGCCATAGCTCCAGATTCTGTCAAGATGTTTTTAATCATGAAACCTTCTCAAATGCTGTTTCAGTGTCTTCGGATGTGATCATGTTTTTCAAATTAATATTGCTTACATTGATTTTATAATTGCAATTCCAGGAGACACCTCATTTGTCATGATCCCCACCACATTTGATAAGTTTGCTAATAATTTTTACACTTACTTTATGAGGCTAGTGTCTTTTGGTTATAATTCCTTTGGTGTTGGTATTAGGGTAACATTGGTCCCATAAAACAAATGTTTCTTTCTCCTCTAACTTTTTAAAGAGTCAGTGTATATTTGGTATTACTCCTCCCTTAAATATTAAGAAATTCACTATTGAAATTTTCTGGGTCTAGAATTTTCCTTCTAGGAAGACTTTTAATAGCAAATTCAGTTTATTTAATATAGGGTTGTTTAGGTATTTTTCTTAGTTTTTCAGCTTTGGAAAATGCTTTTAAAGAACTTATATAGTTTATCCAAATAACCAATATATTGGCCTAAAATAGTTCTTTAAATTTTTTTATTAGATTTATTCATTTTCCGTGTATTTTGACTGCATGTCTGTATTTGTATCATACGAATGTTTGGTGGCCACAGAGGTCAGAAGGCAGCACTGGACTCCTTGGAACTAGTTATGGATGGCTGTAACCACCATGTGTGTGCTGGGAATCAAACCTGGGTCTTCTGCAAGAGCACCAAGTGTCCTTAACCACCAAGCCATCTCTCCAACCCTAAAGCAGTTCTTAACATTCTCTTATTTGTTTGATGTCTGTAAGATCTACAGTGCTCTTCAGCACTATTCTTGTTGGAGCCCATTTAGGTTTCCTAGTGGCTTTACCCAGCAGGTCTGCATAAAGAGGATGATTGGACCACGGTCCTGAGTACCAGGTGTCCAAGATGGCCTGCACTTGGCTGTGCTGGGGGGAGGTCTTTTGCTCCACCCCTTGGCATTCCTTTAAAAACCCTAGGGCAGAGACAGTTGGGGCCCAATGGATTAGGATCCAGACCCTCCTGAGGCTATCCTGTATTTTCTATCTGTTTCTCTCCCCTCTAAATTTCTGTCTAATATTTCCTGCCGCTCCTGTTCAAGAGTACTCTCAGGAAAAGTGGGGTTGGGGTGGGGGTGGGATGGCCCCCCAACATATTGAGTTTATTTTGTATAGCTTTCTGACAGTATTCCTTCTATTGTGAAGCTTTTAGGTAGCACACAAGATGTCTCTCTTCATCCCAGCTACTGCTCCCTCTCGTCAATTCAATTTTGATATAGACATTCCAAATTCTTTATGCTTTTGCTTTCCATGGCCTTTTTCTGTTTCCTTCTTTCAATTATTAGTGTATTTGTACTTACCTTGTGAAAATATGATTCTTGTAGAGAACATAGGTAAGTCATGCTTTTCTATACAGTCTGACAACTTCTGCCTTTTAATTGAAATTTTTAGTTAACATTCATTTAATATAATTATCTGTAGGTTAGGGGGTATATACTTTGCTATTTGTTTTCACTCATCCAACTCACTCTGTTCCTTCTCTTCTTTTCTTGCTTCATTTTGGATCTTTAAAAAATATTTTGTAAATACATTTAATTCTTTAGTGACTTTTTAGTGTGTTTTATGACTTTTTGTGACAGTATGTGTGGTGTGTGTGAATATATATATATACAATGTGGGCTCGTGTGTGTGTGTGTGTGTGTGTGTGTGTGTGTGTGTGTGTGTGAAGGCCAAAGTTCAATATAAGATGCTTTCCTCAATCTCTGTCTGTCTATTTTTTTTTTCTGAGACAGGGTTTCTTACTGAACTAGTAAGTTTGGATGCTGGGGTCCAAACTGAGCAAGCACTTTACTTACTGAACCAGTCACTTTATCTTATTTTTTTAAATAGTTAGTATAAGGATCTCAATATACATCATATAACTACCCATGAATTTACATTGTGTTAATTCACATAAAACATAGGAATCTTGTTCATCTTATTATCCCCTCTAAATTTTATGAACTTTCTTATAAATTTAGGACTATTTGTTATAGACCCACAATAAAGAATTATGAGTTCTGTTATATAATACTGATTTTTCAAGACATTTTAAAAAAGTAAAAGCATAGTTTTACGTTTACTCAATATTCACTTCTTTTGCTCTGTATTCTTCCATTGGATCCAAGTTACCTTATGTAGTACAATTTCCCTCCAACTTCTTGAATTCCATTTAATACTTTATGGAGCACAAATCTGCTGGTAAGACATGTGTTCTCAGCTTTTGTTCATCTGAAAATACCTATTTTACTTTCTTTCATGAAAGATAATTTTGCTGCACATAAAATTCTGCATTGGAACTTGTTATAATAGCCAAAGATGTCATGTAATTGTTGTCATGAGTTGGGTCCTGTGAAAGAAGGATTCTGAGATTTAAGTTCATCTAGCATAATGTTTACTAACAAGTGTCCTTGACATCAAAATTGTAGGAAGGAGAAGGAATCAACAGTAGCCAGGAAAACAAATTTTCTTCTTTCTTGTTATTCTCTCATACAATACATCCCAACCACCGTTTCCCCTCTGCTCCTCCAGTTCCCTTAAGAAAAGAGCAGGCCTCCAGGGACATCAACCCACCACGGAATAACAAGGTAACAATATGATGAGGTTCAAACCCTTTGCAGCAATTTGAATGTAACTGGCCCCCATAATAGAGTGGCACTATTAGGACGTGTAGCTTTGGAGTGGGAATGGCCTTGTTGGAGAAACGTGTCATTGTGGGGGTGGGCTTTGAGGTTTCCTACGCTCAGGATACTATCCAGTGTGTCAGTCAATTTCCTGTTGCCTACAAGCCAAGATGTAGCCAGCACATCTGCCTGCCTGCTGCCATGCTCCCCTCCATGATAATGGACTGAACCTCTGACACTGTAAGTGAGCCACCACAATTAAATGTTTTCTTTATGAGAGTTGCCATGAGTAGTGTCTCTTCACAGCAATAAAAATCCCAACTAAGACACTCTCTTATCAAGGCTGAGTGAGGCAACCCAGTAGGAGGAAAAGGGTTCCAAGAGCAGGTGAAGGAGTCATAGATAACCCCACTCCAACTGTTAGCAGTCCCACAAAACACCAAGCTAACAACCATAACATATATGCAGAGGAACTAGCACAGACCCACGAGGCTCTGTGATTTCTGCTTCAGTCTCTCTGAGCCCCTGGTCCTGCTTAGTTGATTCTATGGGCCAGTATTCTCCTGGTGATCACCACCCCTCTAGCTGCTACAATTCTTCCTCCTCTTCCACGGGAGATTTCTAATTTGGGTGCTCTCTCTCTCTCTCTGCCTAATGTTTGGCTGTGGGTCTCTACATCTGTTCCCATCAGCTGTCAGAGGAAGCCTCTCTGATGATGACTGAGCTAGGTACTGATATATGAGTATAACAGAATATCATTAGGAATCATTTTAGTTTTTTTTTAATATAATGCTTGTCCTATAACCCCAGCTGATCCCAGAGGGGATATGGCACAAGAATGGCCCTTTAGTGTTGTCTTGTATCAGATCAAGGGGTCAGGCCTTCCCAGCACTGACTGATCACTGATGGCAGTTACCTCAGGAAGGTGTATGGCTGGAATGAGGTAGCTCTCCACAGCTGAGGCCACCTATGCAGGGGCTGACAGCTGAAGGCTCTCAGCTAATAGCACGTCTCACTGCTGGGGTAGTTCCTCACTGGAGGATTTTTACCTGGCCATGCACCACAATAGTCTGCTGATGAGAATATATGTTAGTTTTCTTTGTGTAATGTAGAGTGTTTATCCCCCAAACCACATGCCTTCTTAGCTTTGCCTCAGACAGCACAGTGCACTGAAGAGTACATTTCTTAGTATTTGTTCTTTATTGTTTATTAACATGCGCTCTATAAGTTGGTTTGGGGGACTATGTAGCTATTATTCAAATATTTTTCTTTCCCCATTTCTCTCCTTCTAGTAGATCAATTAACATGCTTGGTATTTTGTGTTATAGATCACAATTTTCTGAGGATTTACTCATATTTAATTGTTCTCTTTCCTTGAATGTAAATAATTCCCATTTGATCTATTTTCAAATTATGTTCATGTGCTCTACAAACAGCAACTAAGTTTATCACTAAACTTTATATTTTGGTTACAGTATTTTTCATCTAAAATTTGGATCTTTTTATTTCACTGCAACTGATTTCCACATATTATATTTTCCAATACACTTAAAAATAACTATACTGACTGAAGTCTCTTTTTCTAAGTATTACCGAAGGCTGGTGTCCATTATTTTGTTGTTGTTAAAAAATCCATTCCACTGTTTCTTCACATGGCTGACCATGTTTTACTATAGACTCTATAAATGGCATATTATAGAGTTTGGATCCATTATATTGCTTAGCTTTAACAAGGTTGAACTCAAACTCCTGAGGTCTTGCTGCTTTTTTGAACTGTAGCTGAAATCTCTTGATTAATTCTCTTTCACTTAGTTTTTCTGATGATGCTTCTTCCAAATGCAGACATGAATGTGAGTGTTTATATGTGTAATTTAGAGCTCCTTACCCCTATGCTGCCCCTGTTTTTAAGGTTCCAATCCTCCCAGCTGCTCTTTGATCCTCAACACTGTTCTCAGACACCACAATCTACTGTGACCAGGACATCATCTTGAGCTGCTAGTAGGTGTCTGTGGTCAGAAAGTAAAACCCAGAAGTCACACTGATGGAGCACTACTCTTTTAAAAGCCTGTTTACTTACAGGCTTTGCTCACTTATAGTTTCTTTCTGGTGTCTTCAATTTGTCTATTTTTTATATTTTGAGACATATAATTGAGACATTACCATTGTTATCTGTAGAAACATTAGGCCAATTAATTTATCCCACATTTACCAGAAGCCAAATGTCCTGCAATCACTGTAGCTCCACTTGCATCTCACCTCTAGCCCCAAACTTTCCTGTGTTAGTTAATAGCAAAAGTGTTCTTCTATTCCTTCATGTAAGTGCTAACTTGTCCACAAGTTATAACTCATTACCTTGCATCAGAGACATGAGTAGGAAGAGCCATATATCAGGGAAACAGAAATGACTCTGTGTAGTCTAAAGGATATAGATATGAGAAAATAGGGATCACCTCCCCCATAGAGGAAAAAGAGACATCCAAAGCATCATTTAGAAATATACCATTGACCCTCAATCGGAAGCACTCCAATGGGCAGCTCTCAAAACCCATCTAGAAGTTTCCAGGAGTCTCACATCCATTCATAACTCTGATTCCAGCTGACTGAAGAATGAGTCCTCTATCACAGATGGGCTCAGGTGTTCCTCTTGTGGGCAGACTATATAGCACATATAGGACAGACCGCATAGCATGTTCTGAGGGTGACAAGAGACTTTGGTGAGCAGTCATGGATTTTCCTCTTCAGAGCAGAGGAGACCTTAGAAGAGGTTGTGGTCATGCTGAGTAGACAAGAGGTGACCCAACACAAATGTCCCACATTAACCAAAGGGTGATGAAGGGAAGGAAGGTAGAGAGCTTCTGGAAAGTTACTTCCCAAAAACTAAACAAAAAAGACTCAGGAACAGTCACTTTCCATCTTGATGCTTGTCATGTGAGTGACTCTTCAAACTGAAACATAACCTTGTGAGCCTGAGAGGAGACACCAAACCCAGCGTCTGCTCAACCTGGTACATCTCACAGGAGAATCAATATATCGACTCATTTCACTGAGCTTTTCTCTTATCTATTCCATATTGTATGACTATTCATTAGTTTTGTTACAGAAATGTTGATGTTATATCTGAGAGTGAGTCTTCACTGATGATATATGATGTGCAGCCCATAGGCCTATGGCTCCTTTTCCAAAAATTGTCTATGTGATAGTTTTCAGCCCACATATTCTCCAGAATTTTCAAGTCTCATCAATTAGTGAGGTCTCATTCCTCTCATGCTTGAAACTAAGAGTGACTTTTAAGGACTGCCTTAATGAATATCAGAAGTGATTGTTTGATTTCCAAGGCTAAGTTGTGAAAGGTACTACAGATTCTGCTTATTTTCTTTCAAACTGCTTGCCCTAGGAACCTAGTCATCATGTTGTGAGGAATCTCAGACTCCATTACAATCATGTGGAGATGTTCAAATCCACAGTCCCTGCTAAGGTCTCCATTACCATCTAGCACCAACTCTCTGACATGCTATGGAGTAGTACCTCAGGGGGTCCCTCCCCTTAGCACTTAAGTATCCCATTTGTTGGCCCAGTGGAGCAAAGAGAAGCCAGGATGATCCAGATAGCTCCAAAATGCAAATTAACAAGAAAATGGATGTGTGTGTTTTTAAGTCACTACTATATTTGGGGGTGGGGGGTGGGGTAACTGTTAATGTGGCCATACTAACTAGAATACCATCATATTACCTTGCTATAAAAGTTCCAAATTCCAAAACCCAACGAAGGTTTCAGATAAGATTTAGGTATGATAGTCTTGTGTTTTAATACATGGTTTTAATGGAGTAAGAAATCCTTTGTGGGTAAGAAGTGAGTCTTTTCATGCTGACACTCTCAGGGATAGTATCTAAGGTTTGATAGATCCTAAAGACATGTTTGTTAATGTTCAATGAATAGGAAAACACATATGATTCTATGGAAGTCATTAGAAAGTTTTTGGAGATGAGTATACTTTTACTCAACAAAATTCACCAACTAGAAATAATTTGAAATGTCTTGTTATAATTATTTTCAGTTTATGAACTATAAAACTCATTAATTTTCCTCTCGTTCTTACAAAAATGTGTCATGATTACATATATTACCTATCAAACTATGCCCCAAATCATCCTTGATTGATTACAAGAGTCAATGTATCTTTAAGGATGAAGATTTTCTATTATTGAGAATAACCAAAATAACTTAACAGAAGGTAATTTCAAAGTAAGAGATTACTGTGTTTTTAAACAAAGCAGTGTCCGAAGGCAATGTAATGCAATGATGCAGACATAAAAACTTTAGCATCCATGGTAACATCTTTGAACAAGGAAAATTCTCACCAAATTTGGAGTCTAAGTTCTATTTTGCATGACAAAAATATAAAAGTTTATTTTTCTCATGGTCATACCTCATGTCACACACACATTTAACTCTATGAAGACAAAGGGAAGAAAAGAGGTAGACAATCCATAATGTCATAAAGACATGAACAGATAACGCCTGTTTGTTTTTTAGTGCTCCTATCAGAAATAAGTATTTTCAATCTTCGCAGGGAATGTTATAGTGATGGAAGAAAAGAGACAATAGCTTTCCAGCTTCACTGCCCAACATTTGTTTGATCAGAATTTAATAGATCCTTACCACCCTGCTTTCCTCCAGCCTTACCTTGTGTCAGCCACGGAAAGGTGAGTTGCTTCTAGAAGAATCTCAGCTTAACTCACACTCAGAGGAAACATCAACATGACAGCAAAAAGTCCTTTCAATAAATATAAATACTAACGGAGTCAACAATGCCAAATGGAAACAATTCTTACAACCCACAGCAAAATTTCACTTCTCGTCCCATGTATGTCACAGAGCCCAGTGGGAACAATGCCTCCAGACCCCCTTCATTCTCTTCCTGTTTCTCCATAATCATCCTCTCTACCACCTCTATACCTTTTTCATACATACACTCCTCCATGCATACACATACATACCACATTCTACATTCTACCCCACTTCATCTACAGAATCAATTCCTCATGGGCATATTCTGCCACCTTTTCTTGCCAATCTAGATTGGCAATTGAAATTATTAGGTATCTGGGGTGGGGGCTTTAGCTCAGTGGTAGAACGCTTGCCTAGCAAGTGCAAGGCCCTGGGTTCGGTCCTCAGCTCCGACGTTTAAAAAAAAGAAAGAAAATTATTAGGTATAGACTGCCTCTGGAAACATATGGACTCAGAGAGAGAGAGAGAGAGAGAGAGAGAGAGAGAGAGAGAGAGAGAGAGAGAGAGAGAGAGAGAGAGAATAATCATATGACAGTTTTTTTTTATTTAGTCTGTGAAAACAGCAGGGTCAGACATAGGCAGTCTAGAGCATGAAGATGCTTAAGTAGCTGAAAATGATTCATTGGTACAGTACAAGAGACTAAGTCAACTTGTCCTTAAAAGATCCTATGAGGTTGTAGCCTTGTAAAAATTTACTTGTCAGCAAATGTGTACAAATAAGCCTAATTCCAAAGCCAAACACTTGTAAGAATATTCAAAAATCTACACTGCCAAATTGAGAAAACATGTAAAGATACAACAAAATGTACACTAACCAGGAAAACGAAGAGTTGGGTAGGACCCCAGAGGTGAAAGGAACGCTCTTTTGAAGTTGAAAGACACTAGCAGATATTGAAGGGAAGGTGAGCACCAGAGGAGATAAGCAGGGTCTAATGGCTCCTGCTTTTAATTCTCACACTTGATGGTTCTTATGAAAAAACAAAAAGGACCCTCATCCTAATTCTTCGCAAAGATCGATGCTATGACAGTGTCGCTTCGTGTGACTCGTCATCATTTTATATGCCCATATGGAATATATTTCTATTTTACTTGCTCTATAATCATAAGTAGAAATTAAAGAAGTAAAATTATGGGAGGTATATATCCATATAGATCATTGCTTTCAGAAAATCAAATTACAAAATCAGAAAAATCACCTAAGTTCATGCCATATTTCTTATTTGTGTTGCTTGCCTGTTTTTAAAAACTAAATTACTTCATAAGATTTAGATATCATCAGTGTTTCTGAGCATAGATTCAACTGTAAATAGTTCTGCAGAAGAAACAGTCATCCCTGGTCTCTGCAACAAGAATGCCATAAGGATAACCCTACTACAACAAGGCCAGTAGCTCTATATTCTCAGATGTAGCCACAGTGGGTACTGAGTGGTTAGATTTTATTCTCTGCCTACCAGATAATTCTCTAGAACTTTGTCTGGTCCATTTCTATAGACTTTCTCTGAATGTTTCAAAGTCTTTTATGAGGAGCTTACTCTATTAAGGCATACATACCTGATAGTTTTCCTGAAACTCTGGTCTCAGTTGGTCACATCCAAATCTTGCCCCATTTCTCTTACGACCTGCTCTACTGGGGATGTATGGGGATGCTGTGGAAGTGTGAATCCATAAGAGCTGTGCGAGTGAAAGCCGCTTCTCCGAGGACAGAACAGGGAGCAGAATACGGTGGGCAATGGAGAAGCAGACGCTTCCACAGCTTTTGATCGAGGGGGAGCAAATTTACCCTGCTTTATCACTGCTCTGAGGAACTCCAAAAATCCTTTCACATCTTCAGTTCTCCTCTTCAAAGGGATGCTCTTTTGCTGACATAAAATGCGGAGTAAGTCAAGTCCACAAAGAGAGGAAATTAACCTCTTCTTACCTGAGGTTCCCAACAACTTCCTCTGCCACCCTCTGTACACCCTCAACTGCTGACCTGAATGAATTGCACGCCCATCTTTTTAGTGTTTCAGAAGTGACAGCCTACTACAAACACAGCAGATACTCTCCGCTTTATTTTATCACAGTGCAGGAAATGGAGCACAAAGCCCCATGCATGCTAGGTATACCACTGAGACACATCCCCAGCCTCTTTCTTGGGTTAGCTTGCTAAAGTACCTACCTCCTGTGGGCAGCTGTCCTTCCAGCTCACTTCTATGTATTTCCTGTAAGTCTTGAGACCCAGAACAAAGATTAAGGATTAAGAGATTGAGTTAATCAATACACTCTCCAAATAGCTAGCATTTAAAAAACACTAACAAGCCCTGTACTGCTAGTCTCAAAAAAAAACAAAACAAAATCAAACAATAACAGAGAGAGAGAGAGCCATGCCTGACAGTTCTCACACAGATATCATTAGAATGAGATTGGCATGCAAAGTCAGGGAAGTGTACTAGACTTCAGCCTCTGCAGCTAGTCATTTGGGGCCCTTCACCAGCATTAAATTCGCATTACAAAATGAGTGAAAGTCCTGTCAACACATTGTACTCACTGAGGAAAAGAACAAAATAAAATCATATTGACAAAATATGACTCGATTTTCTACAGAGCTGTTCACTTAATCATTATGTGAAACCTTCATTGACATGATTAACCAAAGACAGAAAACTGAAGATAAGAGACAGGAAAGGCTTGTCTTATCCAATTTTTAGACCACCTGTACAGTTACACATTTCTGATATTTTTTCTATAAGTTTGTCTAATCCATTTCTGAAAAACTCTAAACACAGCCTTTTTGGGAGGTGTTTATTACGATTAGGCACTTCTTATGTACTTAATAGTTCTTCTGAAACTTTGATTCCAATTTGCTTCATTTAATTTGCCCCACTATGCTTAGTTAGATCCTCTTCCCAAGACCATCTCATAGAAGGTTTTGCATATTCCCTTTTAGGACTAATTTAACCACACTTCACACACAGTAGCTGGAATAAAGAGTATATGTTATAAATTACAGAAAACTGCGATGTGTGAACACATTCTGTAGTGAATAAATTAAAGCAATAATTTCATATGTATCAAACTAACACTTTTTAAATTTGTGGTTCCTGTGGTTTTCAGGACTAGTTCTGAAGTCTCTGGTATAGGGGAATTAAATGGAAGAGATTAGTCTCAGACTACATTTCAAGGTTGGAGATCAGCCAGCCACTCCTAGGAATATTTAAAAGTAAGCTTAACATGGAGGCCTTGCAAAGATTTAAGGAGATGCTGGAATTCAGACAGGTAAAAAAGATTGAGTTTAGCACCTCGTCAGATACAATCAGCACTAGTCTAGCAGTTAAGGGAGACTAAAGGTACCAACTGGGAGAGGACCTTAGCACCCTCTATATATGTGCAAATGGATGCACTGAATTGGAAGTGACTGAAGAACCCCAAAACTGCTTACAATACGAAGGATTTTTTTTCTTTACAAGAGAAATTCAAATTTAATGTGTTCAAAGGGAACAGTTTCTGATTTTCATAACTGATGCAGAGTGGCAGAATAAACATGAAACTGCCACCAATGGGGAGAGAGAGAGAGAGAGAGAGAGAGAGAGAGAGAGACAGACAGACAGACAGACAGACAGAGAGAGACTTGTTTGAGATAAAGTCTCTATAGAACAGGCTAGTCCCAAATTTACAGTGATTCTCCTGCCTCAATCTCATGAGTGCTAGAATTAAAGGTGTATATACCATGCCTTTCTAATCAGTGGGATTTAAGAATTAAGTTTTAAGTCGCTGTTACCAATTTCATTTTTCAAAAATACTTTTCATTTTTTTCTTCTTACTATTTATCACTGAACCAACATTTCCCCGTATTATTTATTCCCTATCTCTTCAAACCTATTGTCTAGAATTTAAGCTCTTTGAGGATGGAGAGTTTGTTCAATGTAGACCCAGGCTTTAGAACATCATCTCACCCAAGGTAGGTGTGCTGGCTAGTTTTGTGTCAACTAGACACAAGCTGGACTCATTTCAAGAAAGAGGACCTCAACTGAGGAAACGCTCCCATCAGACTGGCCTGTGGGCAAGCCTGTGCCAATTTTCTTGATTACAATTATTGATATGGGAGGACCCAGCTCATGGTGGGCAGTGCTATCCTGAGCTGGTGGTCCAGGGTGCTGTAAGAAAGCAGGCTGAGCAAGCCACGAGGAGCAACCTAGTAAGCAGCACCCCTCAATGGCTTCTGCAACAGTTCCTGCCACCAGTTCTTGCCCTGACTTCTCTTTACAATGAACTATGAGATATAAGGTGAAACAAACCCTTTCCTTCCCAAGTTGCTTTTGGTGATGGTGTTTTATCACAGCAATAGAACCCTAACCAAAATAGTAGGGAATCAATAAATATTTTAAAGGAACGAATTCATGAATTTGATACTTATTTCTCTATAAGAAATCAAGCTTAAAGATATAATATACACAAAAAAAGATATACAATTTCTGCCAAAATAGCTAGAGAATTAAAAAAAAAAAGTAATTCATTACTACAGAGAGAAGTTCCTTAAACTCACAAAGGTAGGCTTTGAGATGGTATGAAGCCTTAAAATATAAAGTGGGAAGCATGTAAATAGGACTATCTTATTAAAGGTACAAAAGATGACACTCCACAAGCCCAGGAGTCATGGTTATCACTTCTTTTATACAAGCTTGTAACATCAGGCTGGGATAAGGTATTAAGAGCCAAACGGAAGAGCAGACAGAAACAAGCCAAACCAGTAGACTAAGCTGCTACACATATTAATTTATGTATTCTTTATGCACTAATTCTATGTGGGAAGTACAATTATTATCTCCAATTGTCAGGTGATGAAATTATGAAATAAGAGCACGTATTACCACCAGTGATGGTCTTCAATGATGGTCTTCCAGCTCTAAATCTGCTCTTTGTCCTTTGTGGTCCTGAAGCTGCAGGATGCTTAGCTCTGTCAACAGAGGGCACCAGAGAGATGTCTGCAGGGCCTCCACTTTCAGACCACCCTCCTTAAACAGACACTCCTCCTCTGCCCTCAGAGTCTGGAGCAGAGCGGCCATGTTGGAAGGGTTATAGGCTCAGCCCACCCTGTCCTTACAGGGAGTTGTCATCCCCACTTAGCAAAGGCTTTTGCTACCAGCACTCTAAGTGTTCTTCAAAAACAAAAACAAAAAGTCCAGAATCCCGGTCTTGGAGTGGAATAAGGGCCCTATTCCACTTTTAGTTCCTTTATTGTCTACTTTTCTTTAGCCAAAAAGCAATGGGTACTTTTTTTTTTTAAATCTGCTACTGACAACATTTAGGTACCACTTTATTTACCCAGTTTTATTTTTAATTCATTTCAGACAGGGTCTCAGGGTTCTTTCATTAACACAGGTTGCCTCTGAACTCAGGATCTCTGTGCCTCCACCTCCCAGCCCCCAGGCCTGTTTTGTTTTGTTGTTGTTGCTGCTGCTGTTTGTTTTATCCTGCTTAGTAACCAAATGCCATCTGTGAGTTGTCAATCTCTTTACATTCATTTTCCCGAGATATAGTATTATTAGGGTACCATATCACATTAGACCCTCATCTGCCCAAGACTGTGCCACTGGGAAGCAATAAATCTGAGTTTCAAATCCAGGTAGTCTGATAACAGAATATTCTCTAAACTACTATGCATGTTACCTGGCCTCCAGCATTTGGGGTAACACTCAGATTACCATTCACTACCACCTGAACACCTCAGATGTGGAAAGACCCAGGGCTTTTGTTCAATGGCAAAAATGAGACCTATAATTAAAGGGCAAATAAACAACTTCATCCAATCTTCTCATATATGGCATGAATTGACACTGTCCAATCTTCAATTTTTACTTTTCAATTTACTTTCACATGCAGAATTCATCTCAAAGAAGTCTGTGATGTTGGTATGGTATCAGTAATTGTTGCTACAGCAAAATCAAGGTTCACAAACATCAAAACATCCCACAAATCTGTTGTACGCAGGTCGCCTAAATCCTGTTGAGAGTTCTGGGAGTCTCATCAGTCCTTTGCCTTAAAGTCTGTTTGTTCCAGAAACAACATGCTTGGGAAGATGGAAAAACCAGACCACTGACAGATCTTCCCATCCCAATCTTCAGAACCAATGAATGTTGCCTTATGTAGGAAAGAGAGATCAGGTATAATCAAACTAGGGGCATTGTAAAGGGAGATTACTGAGTTGTGACCTAAATGTCATCCTTATAAAAGACAGGCAAAAGTATATGGGAAACACACACTGGATCTGACCGGCTTTTAAAAAGAGAGAGTTGGGTTGGGACACACAGTTGGGAGGGGGTGAGTGGATCCAGGAGGTGTCAGGGGTGCATAGGATCAAAATAAATTGTATGCATATACAAAATTCTCACTTAGTAAAAAAATGTATTTTAGAAAATTGGCAGGGGGAGAGTTATACAAAAAGTGGTGTGAAGACAGAGGCAGAGAGATCAGAGTTCATAATCCAAGGAAAGCCAGCAGCTCCAGAGTTGGTGGGATGAGCAAAACCAGATATTCCTCTGGAAACTCTTGACGAAGCTCACCCTTGTACAAACCTTGATTTCAGCCTAGTAGTATTGATTTTAGATTTCTATCCTCTAGAAATGTGAAAGAAAAAGAAGTTATTGCCAAGTTATAGTGATACATTATGGTAGCCACAGGAAACCAATATGCTGAAAAATTAAAGTTTAAATGGAAAGTTTATGTGGTAGAAGATAATATCTTAATATGCCATAAGACTTAAAAACTCAACTTCGTTAAAGTTAAAACCATTAAGAATAAAAATACAAGATATAGATTTGGTGAGGCCATTTATAATACAAACATTCTACAAGATTTCTATCCAGAATATAGAAAAAACTCTTTCAAACTAATAAAAACAGCCATCACACACAGACACACACACACACACACACACACACACACACACATACACACACACACACAGACCTGCATGACCAATAAGCATATGAAAATTTGCTCAACATCACTGGTTAATTACTGGGGAATGTAAATTAACATCCCAACAAAACAATATACCACTACCTCCCTACAACTAAAATAAAGAGTTCTAATAGTACTAAGTGTTGGCAAAGATACAGAATAACTAGAACTCTCTCACACTGATAGTGGAAATGCAAACTGAAAAGACTACTTAGAAAAACTGCAATTTACTAAATCTCAAAATATGCACATACTACAGTTTAGCAACTCTATTCATATATACATAAGCTAAAGTATGTTTATATGCACCAAAAGCCATGGCAAAAATTAATAATATCCATCAACAGAGTAGAAGGGTTTTTAAAAGTGTTGTCGTCCTCTAATAAAACAATGTACAACAGCAAAGCAAGGAAATGAACTACCAATCACAGCCAACAAGAGGAGTAAATCTCTGGGACATGTTAAGCAGAAGCAGCAAGATCAATAGAGTATGTAATCCATGATTTCACAAACATGAAGTCCATCAATAGGCACATCCAAGCTATGGGGACAAAAGTTAGAACTGTGGTCTCCCAGGGCGGGGGGTGGAAGTACTGAGGAGGGTCTCAGGGGAGCTTGTTTGCATGTCTAGGAAGTTCCATGTCTTCATTAGGGTGGTGAGTACATGAATATTTATATTAGTAAAATAAACTGAAATGTCCACATAAGCTTTGTGTTAAGGAAAAAAGAACAGAAAACTTTAAAGACATGGGACAATGATAGGCTAACCTTCACTTGCTAAGATTTTGCAAACTGGACTGTCATCCTAATATCACCAAGACCAAATGATCTTAGGAAAACAGGTTTTCTTTGGTTGCAAAACTGGTGCATTAATATAACCAAACATGGAGAATGATTCAGAGCATTAGATCCAATATAAATACAGTGAGTTCCTAAAGAAACATAAACATAAGGTAACACTTTGAAACAAAAGTCCCCAAATCCCATTTCACTGATATAATCTCTTATTAACACTTTCTCCATTATTTTAAATTACCATCACTAAAAGTAAACTAGAACGTGAACTTGTATGAGGCCAAGAATAAAGTAAGAAACATGGGGCACAGTAGAGTTATCTATTCTGTCTATAATTCGTAGGATGAATGACTGTCATAAAACTGAAAAGCTAAGATTGATACTAAGGATTCCCAGAACCTATTTAGGAACTATATTTTCAGTTCCAGAAAATCCAAGGATATGAATAGCTCAAGCTTGACGATGACGTTTCACTCATTTCTTTCTGTGTGAGGGTCAATGTAACAGTTGAAGGGTTAACCATGTTGTAGTCACATCTGTATACACAGCCAGTTCAAATCTTGCAGTTCCTCTCATTATAAGTTGTCCAGTAAGGTAGCCACTGATGACCTGAGGCTATCAAGCATTGGAAGTTTATATAATTTGAATTGATTTGTTCTCCAAGTATTAAATACACCTCACATACCAGTTTCAAAACTTTGTACAAAAAGGTTATAGAACATTTCAAGAACATTCTACTGATTACATGTCAAAATGATAATAGTTTAATGGTTTCAGTTAAGTAAAATGTATTAATGAAATGAATTTAATTTGATTATCCTTTAATGTAGTTAATACAAAAATCCAAATTATACATATGGCTTGTGTTACATATCTTTTTGGACAAGAAAGCTCTAAATAAAATTGAAAAATTCATAATGCTATTTATTTCTCTTGGGACAGAGTTTTCAGAGAATTTTAAGAATTTATGTTATTGTTATTTAATGTTATCTCACCAAATTACCTGTCTTTGTCAGAGATTAAAGCCTATGCTTAATCTTTATAAGCAACTGGCCTTTGGAATGGTCATATAATAAGATGTTTGGTCTGCATGATGTCATGGAATATTTGCAGTCTTCCCCAGCTCCAAGAACATGTAAACCTGTAGTTCTGAAGTTTCTGGGAACTTGTAAGTACTGAGCACAGCAATGGCCTTACAAAATCTAAAGGGTTTGCCAGGACACCTCAACTCAGACACTATATTCAAACAAAATAAACACTTCTGATCCTCAAAATCCTTATGTTGAAGCTCCAACCCCTAATATGACTGGATATGGAGATGGGGCCTTTAATTGATGATAATTAAGGTTAAAAGAAGTCAAAAGTGCAGGCCTCTAATGCAATAGATTCTGTGGCCTCTATTGGATTCTTTTTCCTCAAAAAGAGGGCTGAAGAACTGGCTCAGCAAGTAAGAGCACTGGTTGCTCTTGCAGAGGACCCAAGTTTGATTCCCAGCACCCACATGGAAGCTCACAGCTACCCATAACTCTGGTTTTGGGGGATCTAAGGCCCTCTTCTGACCTCTGTGGGCACCAGGCACACACATGGTGCCCATATATACATCCAGGCAAAAAACTTATAAACATAAAATAATAAAATAAAACTAAAACTTATTTTTAAATAAAAGAGAGACCTGTCTACCAGTTGAGAACACACAGCAAAAGAGGCAGCAATTTACAAGGAAGGAAAAGAGCCCTCCCCAGAAACACACTGTTGTTGTGGGATATTTATACACTATGTGAAGATGTATTGCTGTGATTGGTGTGATAAAAAGCTGAATGGCCAATAGCTAGGCAGGAGGTATAGGTGGGATTTCCAGGGAGAGAAAGGAAGAGGAGGAGGAATCTAGGTATGCAGGAGAGGCCAGGAGATGTGGAGAGGGAACAGGAGGTACAAGATGGAAGAGAGGTAATGTCATGTGATAGAAGGTAGATTAATATAAATGGGTTAATTTAAGTTATAAGAGCTAGTTAGGAACAAGTCTAAGCTATAGGCTGAGTTTTCATAATTAATAAGAAGTCTCTGAGTCATTATTTTGGGGCTGGTGGTCCAAAGATAGTCTGACAAGAAAGCTTTCTACATACTGTATCAGACCTTGATCTTGGACTCCTTGGAATCCTCGAAGTGATAAAGTAAATTTCTTGTTTAAGTCAGGCAGTCTGTGGTATTTTATTAAGTTAACCAAAGCAGACTACTATAGATACCTACCCACTCAAGGCAATCTCAGTTTAGTATTTCTTAATACTAACTATAGCCCTATAAATTTGTTAGATAAAGCCACAGTGGTTTGTACCAAGTAGAAAATAAATAAAATTTGTTGATTTTCTCTAAAATTTAATATGACAGGCTGTTTCATATCCTTTACACATCAACCATCTTCAGAGAGTTTGGTCAAAAGGGACAAGAAATAGTTACCACTGTTTTTAGATATTCCCTTAAAAATATTGCCTTAACTTTATAAAAAATATTCCCTTCAGCAGGTAGAATTCACATTTCCACTTGTACTTAAAGTTGATAATTTGTTAATATCCTCCTTAGGGATTTGCTTCCTGGGAGTGATTTCATCATATTTCAAGTATAATAAAATCTTATTTTATGCTCCAAGGCATGAACAATACTCAGCATTACTCAATCAGCATAGTAGTCAGCCTTGTGGCTATTGGGATAAAATTTGACAAGGGAACACACACACACACACACACACACACACACACACACAAGACTGGGTCCCAGATGAGGTGTAGAATGTTTCCTTACTTTAAAAACATCTCAGATATCTTCAGGTTTTTTAAATCCTGGTTTTAAAGGGAGGTGGTGGGGGAAGAACCAAGTGGTATAATTGCTTAAATCGTTATCATATTAATCCCTTTACCACCTCTTAGAATTCTAAAGATAACTAAGAACTTCACCAAACACAATTTCATTTCTCCCATACACTTTTCTGGGAAAAGGACTCAGCCTCTATATAATTTCAAAAGGAGTAGGCAAAAAAAAAAAAAAAAAAAAAAACATCTCTTAGAGAGATTTGTTTTATTGAGCTGAATGAAAGCTCTAGGTCGCGACCCCAGGATAGCAGATGTAACCACTTTGCCATCCTATGTCTATCCTGTCTCCAGTTGGTTTGCTGATCCTTGTTCCTTGGTTTTATTCCCAGGCATGTTTGCACTGGCTGCTTCCAACATTCCCCTCCCTTGGTAGTCTTGCTCTTAATGTCACTGTTACATCAGAGTGGCTTTTGAACGGCGGTCTCATTTGAGAACCACTCACCTCATTCACTAAGACAACCCCCCCCCCCGGGCCCCCACTTTTCCTCTCTACTCTTTAGAGCAACCTGACCTTACCGATGCTGGAGCAGCAGCCCATCCCTTTATTCCCTTTGTACTTTGGTCTAGAAACCGTAGATTTGGAGGCAGTACTTTTCAGCGTGTCAGATCATGTTCCCGTACTACCATTCCCAGATGGTATAAAAATCTTTTCCATTCCCGCTTAAAACACGTTGTAAGAAATGGCGCCTACGGTGAGTGCACTCTTAGCTCCTCAAGGAAGAATATTACATAAAACTACCAACGGCCATCTGTGGATGTCAATTATTTTGGTATTTCTGCGTCAAGTGGCAGAGTCCCCTGCACCTGCTTTGACCACTGTTTCCCTAAGAGCCTGTGTACCCCTTGTGTTCCTCGCCCCTTGTACTCCCCTCCCCCAAGCCCCATTCCAAGCAGACCCCTAGCATGTAACTTCCCCCTACAGCCCCCAGGATGGGGGTAAAGAATCGAACTTCACTCTTTTCCCATAGTCTTCTCAGCAGCACATTCTCAAATCTCTTCCCGTGTGCTTGCAGAACGCGGATGGGTAAGTTCTTCACCCCCTACTAAAAGTTGCCTAAAATCGGTGTCTGGCCCTGGCACCGCCCGGCTCTCAAGACAGAGCGAAGGCTGGCCACGGAGGAGCCGCGATCCCTGGCTTATTTCTAATGGCAAGCTCGCCTCCCGGAGCGGCGGAGGGAGGCCCCGCAGAGCGCAGCGTCCGCCCGGGGGCAGCTCCGTGGGCCCGGGCCGCCACGGACGCTGAGCCGCGGCCTCCGTGCCTCGTTGGGGCGCGGTGCGGCCGAGGCCAGCGGCGGCGGCGGCCCCCGGGGGATGGCGGCGGCCCGACTCCGCCAGCAGGTGGCCCCGGGGTCCCGGCGGCGCCGCCCCCTCCGCCGGCGCGGCCCCTCCTCCCGCGGGGGCGGTCAGCGCCCCGGCCGCCGCTCCGCACCCGCCGCCGCCGCCGCTGCCGCCGCCGCCCTCCCTCGGCTCGCCGCGTCCCCCGGGCCGCGTCCGCAGGCTGAGCCCAGGCGGGCCGCGGCGAGCACCCCGCAGCTCCGCGCCCCCGCCCGGCCCCGCTCCCCGCGGAAAGTTGGGCTGCGGCGGGCGGCGTTCGGGAAAGAGCGAGGCGGCATGAGGGGGCACCGAGGGGGCGCCTAAGACACCGGGAAGGCGGCGCCGCGCGAGGGGACAACTTCGCCCGGGAGCCCGCGCCCGCAGCCCCCGGCCGGGGCTCGCGGTGGTTCCTCCCGTCCCTCGCTCGGCCTCCCCCCCGCCGATCGAGACGCGGCGGACCTTGGTCCCGGCGGCTCCGCGGCGGTGACACGAGCCCGCCTCAGCCGCCGCCTCGGTCTCCTGCCGCGCCGCCACCTTGCCCGCACCATGGAGTTCTCCGAGAGGAAAAGAAGCAGGAAATCCCAGAGCTTCAAACTGGTGAGCCGAGGTAAGCGGCCGGCCCGGGGACAGCGGCGGGAAGCCGGCGCCGCGCTCCGCGCACTCGGCCCCGCGCGCCCCGGCCGCCCGCGGGCTCCACGCCGGGGGCGCGCCCGCCACGACCCCCTCGTCCCCGCCCGAACCCGGGGCCCCGCGGGCCGCACACGCCCCGCCGCGGGCAAAGTTGTGCCTGAGGGGACCCACGGGGTGCTATTGAAGGTAAACAAGTCGGAGGGCACGTCAGGAAATTAGCAAACAATGACACCGGGGAGCCGAGCCCGCTCGGGGGGTGCCGCCGCCGCCGCCGGGCTGGGGTGGCTGAGGGTTTGCCTGGCCGGCAGGCCGAGCATATACTGGGATTTGTTTTTGTTTTCGTTTTTTTTTTCCTCCCCACCGCGCAAAGAGAAGGGGGTGGGGGCAAGATGATCATTGTTCTTTTTAAGAAGAATCAGCTCATTAGGGATCCAAGCTCAAAACAGAAATTGTTGACATACAGCATCTTTTCTAGTTGAGTGATTTGGGTGGAAAGGTGTCTTAAGACTAGCTTGCATACCAGTCAGACAAGTGTCATTACAAGAAAGAAAGAAAAAAACCAACTAGGTCCTGCCGACTAACAGGTGTACAGCACACTCTTTATGCCTTTATTTTGTCCGGGGAGGAGAAAGTTGAATAGTGTCTCCTCTGGGTTCTGTTACTTGTTCGAAGCTATCTTCCTGGTTGGAGTCTTTTTAAAAATGATGACGACTCAAAATAAGGAATACACCTGTCAAAATGTCGTGTGTCACCTTAATAAATGAGAGAGGTGACCCCCCCCCTTCCTGTAGTAATGGCACAAGTCCTAATACTTGTTTCAACCCACCCTCTTTAAATATCTTTGAATCAACTTGAGGTCAAAGCCGAATCACAGAACCTGTCCACTTTCCCTGAGTGATTTTTATCTAGCGTTGGCATCAGAGTAGAGGGGCACGTGATTGTTCCAGGGACCTGCAGAAGTCACATGTAAACAGATGGACATTGGAGGGCGATTTCAAGCCATCAAGTTTTTCAAACTCAGCTAAGCTGAAATGAGGATTCTAGAAAGCCCACTTCTGGTTAGTCTGGAAATGGTTTAATTATAGACATTTTGAGGATCTGCTCATCTGTGTTTCCCCTAATTTAGTTTTGTACTGTTTAATGATAGAGGCCTGAAATAGTGTATGTATTCAAAATATTTGGCTACCCTTTCTTGGTACACCCCACCCCACCAACAAGGATGTTGATTACTCCGTTTTTTGTACTTCGTAAATCTGTCCATGTGTGATGGCCCAGTTGATATAGTGTGCTCCATTGAGGAATCAGGCTGCTTTATCTTATTTATGACCTCAGAGGACTTACTCTATCTTAAAAGAGAGGGTAGTTTTGTTGTATTGTCCTGTGACATCTAAGGCAAACAAACAAACCCACCCAAAGCTTGGATAGTTGAGGAAAAGAGACCTCCGTTTTCATACCCGAGTGATCCCGCTTTGTAAAGGACTACATTACCAAAGTGCTGTAGCTTCCACAGGAGATTCTAAGATGTTGTATTGGAAAATTTGATTGACATAGCAAGTTCTTCCTTTGCTTTTTTTCTTTTTTTATGATGAGCCTGATTCTGCTGTGCAGTGCTTTTCAATTTTTTTTTTGCAAGATAAACTATGGCATGTTCAATAAAGTGCAGCAGTTGAATGCAAAAGACTCACTTATGTGAAAAGTAAAAATCTTGCTTCTTTTCAAAGTGTACTTTTTTTAAAAATAAAGCATCAGTATCTTTTTTTTTTTAATGTGCTTTTAAGCCGAGATTTTCAGAGTAAACTGAGTAAAGAGGGAGTTCTGAAGCATGCCACCATTGATATGTTCACAAAAATGGGTTGTGGAAATGAATTTGGGAAACTCCCCTGGCCTATAATTGGGCAAGACTTTTCTTTTTCGTACAAATATATTTGCTGTCTCAAAGAAACGAAACCTGATCATTGGTATCTGAGGGCAAAATTTCCTGTGAAAACTGTAACCAAGCATAGCTGTTTTGTAAAGTCAAGGTAATATTTCAAGTTTGTGTGCTTTGCAGTGAGCAAAGTTTGAGTGGTTGACTATAATTTCTGTGAGAGTTCTTGAAAATGTACCTATAAATTATACATATAGAGAACGGGAGTCTTTAATTGCTTATTCCTACTTCTTGAAGTCATTAAAATTCTAATTTTCAGTTATTTTCTCGTGCCAGATTATCACCATGAGGTGTATAAGATCTCAGAATTCAACAACGATGTTAATGGGGAGACCAAAGAGACACAACCCATTTTTTTAGGTAGGTTCCTATGTCAATTAATTTTTTAGCAAAACAGCATGGCGTGGCCATTTGCAATTTCAGGGGCAGGGTAGGGGGGAGAGATTGTGCAAGAACGGGAAATGTCTGCCATTGCTTAATGTATGACATTCTCTTCAAGACCTTTTATTTTACAGATTGCCAATATATCCCTTATTAACATTGCTAAAAGTTGTAATTTCAGACATAAATGTTTATTAGTGTCTACACACAGTGCTAATTATCACTCAGTCACGGAGCCAGATGCTGACTGCGCAGTTTTGTAGCTCGGTGCTCACCCCATTTACATTGCATATTCGCTGGCATGCTTCACTGGCAATAGTTTGTGTAATTGGGGTATTACATCTTTGACATCTGGATAACAGAAATTCAATTTCCAGGAAGCTGCTATTTGTTTGGTTTTGCTTCTGCCTTGGGTGGGATAGAGGATTAATGTGCTGTCTTATTATAATGTCCCTTCACCTCTATGGCCTGGTTGCTAATCCTGCCATGACAAAATTAAATTAAATCTATAGTCAAAAAGCGTAAGGAGGATAAAAGTGCGATTGTCCGCCTAACCACCTCCTGATAGTGCCAGTTACTACTGAACAGCTTTTTTGTTTCCTGGCTGTGTCCTTCTCACTAACATTTGTGGTCAGACAGGAGAGCTGCCACCATCCTTCCTGGTTTACCTACCTCAGGGTCAGACAGCAAATGCAGCCTCCTCTAACCCTTCTGACAAATGGTGTTCCCTGTACCCAAAAGGGTAGCCTGTTTGCCAGGTGTAGCATGAGCGTAAAGCATATACATGAAGAATCTTACATATACAGTTGTTATCTGCAGCCTTTGAGCCAAAAATCAAACTGTCTAGGGTATTTCCTCTAAAAGTGCTTAACAAGGCAAAGTGCAGGTAAATGATGACATTTAGCTTCAACTGTGCCCATCCTGGACTCTGTACAACCCCAGGTGGTAGGGTGAGGGCCAGGTCCTGCCTAACCAGGAAGCAGAATATGTGAGAAAGTCAGGTGAGAGGGCTTGAGAGCAAGGGCCGAAACCAATGACCGGGGATGGGGATGCCTGTGGCTGGATTGCTGCTGAGACCCACATTGGTGGGTTTTTCAGATGAAAACCTTTTCACAGCTCAAGAGTGGAGTGTGCATCCTCTCTGTTTTGGTCTAAGGAAGAGAAAGGGAGCAAAGGGAGCAGAGGACCAGGCAGAAGTCACACTCACAAAGGGGAAAGCGGGAAACGTGAGCAGTTCGTACCAGAAGGGTCATCCCAGGCCCTCAGCTCTTTCTGGTCAGGCAGAGACTATTCCCGAGACCAGCCCCAACCACTCCCAGCACCTATTGACTGTTGGGAGCGCTGACCACATTTCGGACTCTTCAGAGCTCTAACCTGGGTCAGAGGAGTTCCTTAAGGACCACTTGATTTAGCCATTTGAGAAAATGAATTTGCCTTCTGGTAGAAATTTTACATTTCTCATGTAAGTGGAACATCATGTTCTGGATTCAGTTCTTGTGCAGCAAAGGTCTCTTTGAAACTCCTTCCTTTATTAGTTGCTTGAAAAATAGTGGTGATGTTAGATAGTAATGAATTGTGAGGCTGAAAGAAAGGATGGAGAAAAGCAGGGTGCTGGTACTTGGAATTCAGTAAAATGCAAGCTCTTGGACAGGGCAAATCTTCTTTCTTCCTTATCTGAATTGAAGATAAAAGAATATCATTAAAAAACCAGGTGTGGAGTTCATCTTGAAAGTGGTTTGTAGAAGGCTTGTGACAACAACGACTCAGAGATTGAGTGAGTACCGTTGTGGTTCTCAAAGACCCTCCAGGTCAATTAAAAAGAAGTGCAGATGATTTGGAAGCATGATTTCAGAGGAAGAAATAGCTCCAGATAATATCTGAAATTAGGAGTTGTGGTGTTGACTATGTTACAGTTTATGTTACTCTTCTTAAAACATAGATTTATATCAGGCTTATTTCATTTGCAGAAGCCTATTCGTAGGGTGTTGATCTAGGAGAGTGTGATACTTAAATACTTGAGAACTGTACACCTGTAAAAAAAAGTACTAGCATACAGTACCATGATTTACATCGGACTTTCTGTATTCAGACGTGTATGTTCTCTGTAATGCTCTGCATCTATAAGATTCAAATACGTGTCTCAGGGGAATAGAGCCCCTAGTTTGGCAGAGCTTCCCACATCAAATCTATTTCTTTGGAATATTTTTAGACAGCTAGCTAGTGTAACATATCAGCATGGTAAAGTAGCGCCCAAGAATGATGGCTTGTATAAGTGCTTTGGGAATTACTCACATGTTTTTGATTTGATTAAGGGTTATAAGAGGTAACTTTACCCTGTGGACTTTGACTTTCTCAAGCTAGCTCTATGAAACTACAGTGAAGATTTGAGCACTGTTTGAAGGGGAACTCAAGTGTTTCTGGGGGGGAAATACTGTGGGCCAAGCCCCTTTCTGGAATGTGAATGGGATCAGAAATGAATAGGACAGGGACCCTTCTCTACGGACTAAAGTCCCTTGGGGGATGTGGGGATAAGACAGTTCTGAAAGCAACGAGGTGCATGCAGTATGCAGCAATCACACCGTGGAGGTTTGAGAGCAGTCTGCAAGGCTCTTTGTATGAATGTTCTCGTTTACTCCTCACAGCACATCTGTAGCAGCACATCTGTAACAGCGTCATCATCCTCATTTTTGATAGGGCTTAGGGCAAATTCTGCCTGAGCTTTAAACACTGTACTGTGTGTCTCTCTCTTCCTGAACGGTGATTAAATGACAGTTGAAAGGAACAGGGAAAGGAACAAGAGCTGGTTGGAAGGGTAGGGTGGGGAGCTAGACCTTGAACTACAGAGGTTTGCATAGGCAGAAGATTCTTGGTAAGAAGGATGGTACTGGCCAACACAGTGATAAGCAGCTAGGTATCTTTACAGTTAGACCTTAAGTGAGTGTTGTACTTTAGTTTGGAGAGTATATTCTCCTGTTATCTGAGAATAATCAGGGGAGTTGTTATTATTCCCATAATAATGAGAACGAAAGCTCAGAGTGAAAGGATGTACCTGTTGTAGAATATTATTATTATTATTATTATTATTTTTTTTTTTTTTGGTTTTTCGAGACAGGGTTTCTCTGTGTAGCTTTGCGCCTTTTCCTGGAACTCACTTGGTAGCCCAGGCTGGCCTCGAACTCACAGAGATCCGCCTGGCTCTGCCTCCCGAGTGCTGGGATTAAAGGCGTGCGCCACCACCGCCCGGCTCAGAATATTATTTTAAGGTGTGTTACTTTTGTTTATGTTGCATTTGTTTAACTCTGTGAAGCCATGTTACTTTGCCTGTCTAAAACACCTGATGGTCTAATAAAGAGCTGAACAGCCAAGAGCTAGGCAGGAGAAAGGATAGGTGGGGCTGGCAGGCAGAGAGAATATATAGAAGGAGAAATCAAGAAAGGAGGATCCAGAGAAGGAGGAAGACATCAGGGGCTAGCGACAGAGTTAAGAGTAAGATTTACAGAAGTATGAGAACGAGAAAAGCCCAGAGGCAAAAGATAGATAGGGTAATTTAAGTTCAGGAAAGCTGGTTAGCAACAAGCCAAGCTAAGGCCAGACATTCATAATTAATAATAAGCCTCCATGTGTATATACTTGGGAGCTGGGTGGTGGGTCCCCCAAAAGAGCAAAAACAGACAACATGTACCACTAGTGACAGAACCTAAGGTCCCCTCTACCAAGCCAAGTCAAGGATTATTGAGGCTTTAACAGTAATAAGACACTTTTTAATGAGACGGTTACTTTGTAACAGTGATATAACCGAAGTCTCTTTTTATACTTTAGATTTCAATTCAGATTTACTTTTGTGGTGTATAAATCTGAGGCATATTTCTTCTTCAGGTTTTCAAGTCTCATTAATTTATTCATTTAGTAAATATTTCTTGAGCTCCATTTGCATTTGTACCAACCCCCGTTTGTATTGTTTTGTTTTCTTCTATATTTCATTCAGTAACACAGGTTTCAGCAGAAGAAGTACATGGTTTGTTAGTAATGCCGTTTGGGGCTCCAGATCTCTGAATTTGTAATCTCTTTCTTGATGAGAACCGCCCCTACCACGGGCTCCAGAACCTCCCTCAAGAGAACACGCTGAGACTTCCGTACAGCTCTTCAAGCTAGGAACTTAGTCCCTGACCACAGTGCAGTGCTCCTCTCTGGACAGCCACTCTCCCTAGGGACTAGATAGCCTGGGTCCCACCTCAAAGATGGCCTCAAAAAGTACTGCCTGGGGCCATCCCTAAAGGAGAGAACTCTTGATGTTTCATCATTTAGCAGGGCAAGGATTGGATGTAACCTCGGGAGCAAGGGAACCAAGAAAATGGAAAAAGGCAGAACCCTTAAATACCAGCACTGAAAATCTAAAATGATTCACTTATCCTTCTTAGCAGAAGTTTAACCACACCCAGTTACAGTCTGTGTACCTGCCCCTTTTCATATCTGCTTCTCTTCCTGGATGGTGCAGTGAGGGGACATCTCTGTGTGATAGGAATATGACAAATGTAGGTATCACTTACCAAAAGCCAGATGCAATATAATACTAAGAACTTTGTGTGTTATTCCATTCATTGTCCTAATAAAAGTACTGTCATTCTATTCTGTTGGAGAATCTGAGTGTTTATAGAGTTGCTCAGTGAGAGAACTAGGATGTAAACCAGTGTCTCCCCCAGATCCTGCCCTTGACCACATGGTGTGCTTATTCAGATGCACTCCCCTGCAGGGCCCCCAGCATGCATTGCTGTGAAAGGAAAGCAGAGCGGTCCCAAGAAGGGTGAAGGAGACTCAGAGAACCTCACATGCCCCCTATGGTCCCCTGAATCTCTAGGTTGTTGGAGTACTGCAGTCATCATTCAGTAAACCTTGAGCTCCATGTTTTCTAATGGCAATCAGCACCAAAATGTGATTGCTCTAGGCTCCCCCAAAGGCTTCAGAAACACTGGCAACCTGCTTCTGTTGTATATTAGATCCATTGTAGCTTTGGGTGCAGACTTGGTCATTCCTAAGCTGCTACTGGCTCCCTGGAGTAGGAGGGCATTTGTAGTTAGTCTTATCTCACGGCTTTCATTAATCACATAATTACTACCACTACTGGACTAGGAAATAGACTTGGTCCTCGCCTATTTTACAGATGAGAACCTTAACTCATAGATAAAAGTGACTTGCATAAAGCCATGCAGTGGTTAGCAGTTGACCATACTTGACATCAGGTCTCTAGACAGCCGCTCTGAGGTCTTCTTGGCATGGCAGGGCTGCCTCGCATCCCTCGCTCCCCGGTCTGCTCACGTGAGCCGCTCTGACTGACTGACTGACTCTTCTCTGCAGGCTCAGTCGAGTCAAGTTTGTTTCTCTTAACTGAGCATTCAGCATCCATAGTCGAATCCTGCCAGCACCTCCCTGCCTCCAAGTGCCCGCTCCCCAGCAAGTGGGACTTGTGCAGATGAAGAGGGGCACCCCGGGTAGGAGGTTGGTGATAGCTCAGAGCTGGAGAAGCTCAGGAACCACTGAGGAAGAGGAGGGTGTTCATGGTCTCCTGTGTGTACTTCCACACGTTCCTAGTTTAACTCGCACTGGTTCTGAGAAGACATGTCCATTTGTAGATGAAGAAGTGGGTCTGAAGCAGTGTTTACTCGCCCTGGAGCCGGTAACAAGAGCTGGGTTTGAATGTGGGCTGGCCAGATTCTTTCTGCTTCTGCTTCGTGGAGAAAGTGTGCCTCCTCCTCATCATCATCGTCCTGCTCATTGTCCTCCTAGCTCACTTTTCCATTCTTCTATCTTATGCTCACTGAAAACATGTTCTGTGTCAGACTGGTCTGTTCTCACAGCCCCTGAAGCTCCTTGTGTTCTAATCTCTGCCCTGTGGCTGCTTCTGCGGTCTCCACTGTCCTATCATGCCTTGTCCCGTCTCCAGACTACTGTCGAAATGTTGGCTGTCCTGACGGTGTTTAAAGTTCGCTTCCAATGTTGCCTGTGCCACAAGCCCTTTCAGTTACAGCACAGGAGAGAAAAAGCAGACTTCGGTTCAGAAAACTTCGGTTTGATCTCAGGTTAGCAGTTAATGACACCTCAGGGGGTGGGGGTGGGGGCTGAAGAGATGGCTCAGGGCTTAAGAGCACTGGCTGCTCTTGTAGAGGACCCAGCACCCACATGACACTCATGACCCTCTGTAACTCCAGTTCCAGGGGACCTGACCTCCCATTCTGGCTTCCACAGACACTGCATGCATGCAGTGCACAGATATACATGCAGGCAAAACACCCACACACATTTTAAAAATAAAATTAAAACAATTAATGACACCTGAATAAAACTCTTGAGGAATTAGCTGTATCTCCTGTGATAGAGTAATACTGCCTGCCAAACTACTTCATCAGATTCTCCATCAGCATATAGAGTCCTAAATAACATCTTTTCAGACTGGGAAGCACTGTGCTCGTAATTTGTATTATTCCTTTCCCCCGTCTCCTCCAAAGTCCAGGTGTTTTTCTTGGAATGTTTTACTACTGGAGATCAGCATCAGTCCTTTCCAGTGCTCACTGTGTACTGCCTCATCTTTACCTTTGTGTCTGGCTTTATTGTGGTCTAGGTAACCGTGCAGAGCCTTCCCCAGCCCTGTTTTTAACAGTTGTCACATCGAACTGTTGGTTTATTTTCACCACCTCTCCTAATCTGTCCTGATGTAGCTTGTCCAATCCTGGAGGCAAGCGTGGCCTGGATTCCTCTTCCAGTCCTCAGAAGCACTGAGTATAGTGCTGGGATTGTAATGGCTCATGCCTGGTCAGTCTCTGGATACTCATGAAGTACATGGATGTATCAGACGCTCTTACATCAAACCGAAGAAGAGTCATCTTAAAATGCACTACTCCATTGCAACTTCTGCAAGAGCTGGTGAACTCAACTTTAGTGTCTCACAGAACCTCTCTGCAGAGGTTCTTACAAGGACCTTACAATCCACCATGCTAGCCGGGCGGTGGTGGCGCACGCCTTTAATCCCAGCACTCGGGAGGCAGAGGCAGGCGGATCTCTGTGAGTTCGAGGCCAGCTTGGTCTACAAAGTGAGTTCCAGGAAAGGCGCAAAACTACACAGAGAAACCCTGTCTCGAAAAACCAAAAAAAAAAAAAAAATCCACCATGCTGTCTTAGTCATTGTTCTGTTGCAGTGATGAAATACCATGACCAAGGCAATTTATAAAAGAAAGTATTTAACTGGGAGGTGGTGGTGCAGGCCTTTAATCCCCACACTTGGGAGGCAGAGGCAGGCGGATCTCTAAATTCAAGGCCAGCCTGGTCTACATAGTGAGTTCCAGGACAGTCAGGGCTACATGGAGATACCCTGTCTCTAAAACGAACAAACAAAGAAAATATTTAATTGGGGGCTTGCGTACAGTTTCAGAGGGTTTGTCCATGATCATGGCGGTGGGAAGTGTAGTGGCCACAGGCATGGTCCTGGAACAGTAACTGAGAGCTTACATCCTGACCCTCAGTCAGGAGACAGAGAGGGAGTGAGACTGTGCCTGGCTTGAAACTTCCAAAGTGACACACCTCCTCCAACAAGACCAAACCTCTTAATCCTTCCTAAACAAAACAGTCTACCAATTGGGAACTAAACATTCAAACGTATGAGCCTATGGGGGGACATTATCATTCAAACCACCACACACGTTAAAACTAAAATTTGGATTTTCTGATGTTGGTCTGTGAGATACAATTAGAAATATTTTCTTTTAAAAAAATCTAGAGAAGTTCAAAAGGAGAGAAACTTGCATGTAAAAGCCAGTAACATATTGAAAACTAAAGTTGAAAGGTCGTGTGCTGTCCTTGTGTTGAACCTTGCCATGACATTGGAACCACTTCATAGAGGCAAAGTGCCCTAGATGAGACTTGCCCATTACAACCTGGGGCTTACTCTGTCTAGTTCTCAGAGTCCACACAAAGCACGTTTTTAACTTAAAAGAAAGTAAAGCCATACAGTATACAATTCCAACAATAAGCCTATCAGACATTACCTTTCTGGGGGAACAGAGGCCATGAGCATAGCTGCTCAAGTCACACTTCCCATGGGTGCCCTACAAGGGACAAGTGAGGCTGACATCCTCTGCACCCACTCTTGAGGACCCACATGGGGGCAATACTTGTCTTGGGGAAGGTTGCCTTTCTCAGAAAGACTGTGTCTTTCAATAACTGCTGTCTAAATGAGAAATGTAGATGTCACATTTTACTTGTCCTACGCTGATTGTGATTCATTTAAAAATGTCCTCAAAGGGCAGACTCTGAAACATTGATAGTTTCTCCTTCCTGCTTCCAATGACAAAATGCTTATACTTTTAAAAGAAGTACACAGACTTCCATAAGAAAAGTAAAGATTTTGGAACAATGTATTTAGCATCTCAAAGTTAAAAATAGACATAGGACATTGATACAGAAAACCTGTTATTCTTACAAGTAATCGATTATTAAAGAGAAAACAACCTAGACTGGGATGTAGCAGCGGCAGCAGGGGAGACAGCCTGGGCATGCCAGAAGCCCACACATGGAGTAGTTGATGCAGGGGACACCTTTAGTTTCCTTCCTGTATCACACACACTTTGGCTTGCTCCCCTGCCTGATATTACCCCTTCATTTAATGCTTTCTAGTTAAGGCCCACACCTTAGCGTCATATGGTCCCCAGCACAAACCATGTCTCCTTCCCACTTATTCCCGACACTGCCCTTCTTAGTCAGTACTCAGCTGGCCCAGCCACTGTTCACTCTTACAACGGGCCTGCTTCCTCAGGCAGCAGGCCATGCACCTTCCCACCACTCCCTGACACCCATCTTCCTCTTCCCTGGTTCTCTATGTCGTTCCTGGAGCTTCCTCTAGGTAGTCAGCATGCATTCATTCCCCTGCCTCTGCCCCGCAGCATTCCTGGGATCCCTGTTAAAGTAGAAACGTAAGTAGTTTCTTCATAGACCTCTCCTGCTACATCATAGACTAAGGGTCAGCTCTGCCCAGAACATCAACAGCTGATGGAAGAATGAAGGAAAGAAGAGTCTGATTTTAAACTTGGTTTGAAGTCAAACCGTCCCCTTTAAAACTTGTTACTCAAATCCTTGACCTCTTAAAAGTTCTTACCCTGGTGACACATTGATTAACTAACTGGAACTCTCATTTCATAAGTAAAATATGTCAACCCTAACAATGGGATGTCTAGTTTTAATAGAGTTGTTTCCTATTTCACTAGGTTAATAAGAGCCCTCCACCCCCAACCTATTCCTCTGAAACAGGATGCTGTTTGTGACCCTGTGTGTTAACCTTCTACCTCCCCGGCCGTAGATACTCACATCACTTGTGAAGGTGCCCTCAGATATTGTAGTGCATGTTTCTGGGCAGATCCACTGCTGGTCTCAGTCTAGAGTGACCTTTTCCACCCTCTGTATGGTCCTCCTTTATTTATCATTCCAGGCTCAGCTTAAGTCTCTTTAAGGACAAGACTTCTGAGTATAAATGCTTACTGTTTTCCTATTGCAATATTTGGTACAGGACAGGCTCTTAATAACCATTGTTTGTTTGTTTGTTTGTGTTTCGAGACAGGGTTTCTCTGTGTAGCCCTGGCTGTCCTGGAACTCACCCTGTAGACCAGGCTGGCCTCGAACTCACAGAGATCCACCTGCCCTTGCCTCCTGAGTGCTGGGATTAAAGGTGTGTGCCACCACCACCAGCTTTAATAACCATTCTTGAGTGAATGAGTACCACGTTGAAACATGTTAACTATAGATTTTTTTCCTATTGTCAGCTAGTCTGAATGGGACAATACATTGAGCAGAGACAGTTTTCTTGCATAGGAATGTCCCCTGGAGTGGTGCAGAAGCCTTCATTCGATCCTTAACATGTTGGCAGCGTAACTGTACATAAATGTCAGTAGATCCTAGACACATGTTAGAACAGTCAAACATGCCTCCTACGTATGTGACTTACAGCATAATCCTTATCTGGCCATGGTGTGGGATAAGTCATTTGCGGGCAATTTAGCTTTGAACTGGGAAAAAAAAAAAAAAAAACGCCGACAGTTGTGCAGCTCTGGAAAAGCCTGTCATTGTGTAGCAGTCTTAGGACATATTTACAAAGCTAGGATGCTACAACACTGTGACCTAATCCAGTCTCGTCCGCTGTTTCATTTGTGGTTTCTTCACGGAAACCTTGTTATGTGGCACAGCACTGTCCTGTCACCATTAGCCGGCCCAACACTCTTCCCTTGGTGGTTTGGTTGTTGTCTTATCCTTCTCTGTCTGTCTGTCTGTTTCACAGATGAGAGACTGTGATGAACAGAGAGAGATGGAGGGCATATTCTTTTGATGGTCAGGTTGCTGTGCCTCCTTTCTGTACAAAGGATGGCTTATTACATCTGTACTTGACAATGTATTTAAAATCATTACAAAGTTGAGACAGGTTTTCTTCCCTATTCCAGACAATCAGTATCCTTGTAAATAAGAATCCATAAAATTGTTCTCTGAGTATTAAATTTTTTTCCAAGCATGTACAAATATACTGTGTTATTTGAGTTCCAAGGTTTTTATAATGTTTTTTACTTGGAAATCAAATTTTATATCTGAAAGGTTAATGGAGAAAACTAATTATGCTATCTGGTAACCAAATGTGTGATGAGACATTTGTCTCTGTAATTAACAGCAAGGAACTTTTATAGTTTCATAAAATCGAGTGCTACATAGAGTATGCTGTGAGCATTTGTTTGGATGAGGTGTCCAAAACAGAGATGTTTATGGATGATATAAAGTTGAACTGAAATGGAATGCAGGTGTCTGTGCATCTTACAGCATTTCTCATTGTTGAAGTGGAAGCCAGAAGATTAATAACTTTACTTTGTCATGATAAAATAAGTAATGTGTTCTTGGAACAGTGGTACGGTACATAAGTTACTCAGTAATTCCAAGAATTTATTCTGTTCCAGGAATAATATTCTTAACAATTTATTTTTACAGAAAAAGTTGATGCAACATAATAGACTATGAAGTTGCATATGTGGTTAATGGAATTATATCTCAAACATGACTTTATGCCTACATATAAAATGTACAGAATCCCACAAAAATGCAAGGTTAAGATACAAGTAAAAAGTACAAAGTCAGGGGAGGCAGAAGTTAAGGTTCTTCCATTAGTACTACCTCATTCTCATTGCACATATATAATTTTTTCGATTACAGCCAGACTTTAATGGGCACCTTAATATGCACTGCATGAACCATGGCCGGCGAGCTGCTGGCTTTAGGATCTCTCCACAAGTTCAGTGTTCTTCCTTTGATCAAGCTCCTCTGGAAGGGAGAGCCTGGTGCTGGGACACAACAAAGATGTGTGGCCCCCACCTGACCCCATTCCCCCTGGTTTACTTTGGCCATTCTTTATTTGTCAACTAGAGGAAACTCTTTCTAACATCTTCCACCTTGGATGCACCAGGGAGAAGAGACAGATACCCCTTGGGAAAAGCTTCCGTAAGACAAGATGGGGCAGAGGCACCCAGTGGCCCTGTTTGCCATCTCATACTTGCTCAATAGAAAGGAGAGGTTCTTTCGAAGATGCCACAGTTGCCAGTTTACTTCTTTTTATTTAATTTATTTATTTTTGTTTATTTTATGTGCATTGGTGTTTGCCACGGGTGTTGGGTCCCCTGGAACTGGAATTACAGACAGTTGTGAGCTGCCGTGTGGGTGCTGGGAATTGAACCTGGGTCTTCTGGAAGAGCAGTCAGAGTGCTCTTAACCACTGAGCCACCTCTGCAGTCCCCACCAGTTTACTTCTTCTAGATCAGTTTTTTAAAGCTTTCCTTAACTGAATCTTTCCAACATATCTGTTAATATAATTTATTTTGTATTCATTTTGTGGCTGTCTATTGAACAGCCACTAATGCCGGACTAAGAGATGTTAAACCCACTTGGTTGAGATATGGAAAGTAAGGCTACTATGGGTACTTAGAGCAGCAGGGACTCCAGAGTAGCCAGGAACATGGCCCTTTAGAAAGTGGCCTTTTCTTTCAGTTGAGTGGTTTTTTTGTTTTGTTTGTTTTTGTTTTTTCGAGACAGTGTTTCTCTGTGTAGCTTTGTGCCTTTCCTGGATCTTGCTCTGTAGCCCAGGCTGGCCTCGAACTCACAAAGATCCACCTCTGCCTCCCGAGTGCTGGGATTAAAGGCGTGCGCCACCACCACCCGGCCAGTTGAGTGTTTTTAAGGATTCCCGAGTGTGCGAACCAGTGGGTCTCTGCATCTGTGTGTGTTTCTTCTGTCTTTCCTTGCACTCTTTTCCTTCTGTATGTTAGTTTTTGCTTTATCTTATTATATTTTATTATCCCTTAGAAGTCTGTTTGTTTTCTAACGAGGGACAGAAAGGGGGTGGATCTGGATGGGAGGGATGGGGAGGAACTGGGAGCAGTAGAGGGAGGGGAAACCATAATGGGGATATATTATGCGAGGGAAAAAATCTATTTTTCAATAAAAGGAAAAGAAAGAAAGAAAGTGGCCTTTTAGCTGAGACCTAAAGATGGAGCGTGTAGGTGGAGCTGGGCATTCAGAGAGATGATGGCCTAAGTAGAAGCTGAGACATGGAGGAGCTTCAGAACTGCTGGAAGCCCTTCACTGTAGTTAGAGCAGTGGCCTGCTGGCTGGATGTGACAGTCACTAATTAGATTCTGATTGAGTTGTTCTGAAGGGAGGCAGACATTACCTATGGGATTCCAATGTGCAGCTAGACCTGAATGCCCAGCCATAGACATCAGGGGAGAGGTGGCAGGAAGCAAGACTCCAGAAAGGAGCCAGGAGGCCAGAGAGGGAGGCTGGTGAGCCATGTCGGGGAGCTGGTGCTTCATCCTGAAGTTTCTGGTTTTTCACAGCAGCAGGTAGAATAATTAGATTTGCATTGTTG